>NC_080025.1:63001402-63304432 GCF_030020395.1 Manis pentadactyla | reverse complement strand
GAATGAGGCTTTAGAGTGAGGATTAGCATTAGAATTAAGTTTAGAGTTATGATTCTGTATGAGTGAGGTTGAAGGTGAGGGTTTAGGTGTAGGTTTAGGGTTAGGGCTAAGGTGAGCATTAGGTTCAGGGTGAGGATTTGGTTATGGTTAGAATTTGGTTTAGGTTTCAGCGTTAGGTTAGAGCCCAGTTTAGGATTAGGGTTCCCATTAACTGTGAGTGAGGTCAGGTTAATAGTGAGGGTTTAGAATTAGTGACAAGGATTAGGGTAAGGGTTAGGTTTAGGATTAAGTATAGGTGGCCTATATGGTTATGATGAGAGTTACGATTAGGGATTCATGTTAGGGTAAGTGCTAGTTTTCGTTTTGGGGTTATGATTAGGTGTGGGTGAAGATGAATGTGAGGGTGAGATTATATGCATTGGAACAGTATTAGGTTAGGTGATGTGCTCAGTGTAGGAAAAAGTTATGGTGAGTGTTAAAGGTAGGATTAGGGTTTTTGCCAAGGGATAGGGTTTGGTGTTCGGTTTCTAGTTGTTTCCTGTGAATGAGGATGTGGGTTAGGGCCTAGGGTTAAAGTTAGGATTAAGGTTAGGGTTAGATTTTGGGTTAGGTGTAGAGTGAGGATATGGTTACACCGAGAGTTAGGGTTATGTTTTAATGTTAGGGTTTTTGCTGAATTTAGGTTTAGTGGTATAGTTTGGCCTTGGAGAAAGTGTAGTGGAAAACTAAGAGGCATGTGTAAAGTAAGGGTAAAGGTTTGGTGTAGGTTATATTTAGGATGAAGTTATGATTAGGAATAGAGTTAGTATTAGGGTTTAACATGAGAGTTAGCATTAGAAACAGGGTTAGGGTTACTCTTTCTTGTGAATGAGGGTGAGTGGTTACACTCAGGATTAGGGCTAGAGCTCCACTCAGCATTAGGTGCAGGGCAAGGATATGTTTACGGTTACAGTTGGGTTTCGTTTTCAGTGCTGGTGTTAGGATTAGGTTGAGGATGAGGATTCCCATTAGGTGTGAGTAAAGTTGAGGGAGATGAGGGGTAAGGTTTAGTTGTCAGTGTTAGGGTAAGTTTTAGGTTTGGGGTCAAGTTTAGATTGCAGATACAGTTATGGTGAGAGTTAGAGTTAGGCCTTTATGTTAGGGTTAGGGCTAAGTTAGGTGTCAGTGAAGTTGAGTCTGCGGGCAAGGGGCTAGGTGTACAGGTAGGGTCAGTGTTAAGTATAGGGTTATGTAAAGGAAGAAGTTACAATGAGGCTTACAGTCAGGATTAGGATTTTTAGTGAGGGCTAGCATTAGAGTTAAGTTTAGGGTTGTGGTTCTCTGTGACAGAGGATGAGGGTGAGGGTTTAGGCATATGGTTAGGGTTGGTTTAGGGTTAGGACTACGGTGATCAGTAGGTCCAGGTTGAGGATTTGGTTATGTTTAGATTTAGGTTTAGGATTCAGTGTTAGGGTTAGTATTCGGGTTTGGATTAGGATTCCCATTAGGTGTGAGTGAGGTGAAGTTGAGGGTGAGAATTTAGGGTGAGTGAGAAGTGTTAGGGTACTGGTTAGGTTTAGGGTTAAACATAGGGTGTGGATATGTTTACGGTGAGAGTTATGGTAAGTGCTTAATGTTAGGGTAAATGCTAAGTTTTGTTTTTGGGTAATGGTTAGGTAAGGATGAAGATGGGTGTGAGAGTGAGAGGACAGGTGTCTGTACAGGGTTAGGTTAGCTGTTGTGTTAGGTTTAGGTACAATTTATGTTGAAGGTTACAGGTAGGACTAGGTTTTTGATCAAGGATTGGTTTTGGAGTAAGGTTTCAGATTATTGATCCCTGTGAATGAGGGAGTGGGTGAGGGAAACCTAACACTAAACATAACCATATTCTCGACCAGCACCTAATGCTAAATTGAGACCTTACCCTGAACTTGCTTGTCACTATTTAACTTCACTCACAAAGAACACTCACCCTAACCCTATAGATAACACTAACCCTCACTCTAAACTTTATCCAAACTGTAAGCCTCATTGTAACTTCTTCCAAAACACAATCCTACACATAACCCTAAACCTACCCATACACCTTCCCCCTTGCCCTCACACTCAATTTCACCAGACCTAACCATGAGCCTAAACCTAATCCTAGCCCTAACCCTAACATTAAAGTGTAAGCCTAACTCTCACTGTAAGTGTACTGCAATCTGCATTTAACCCCAAACCAAACTAACTATAAATCTGGCCACTAATCCTTACCCCTCACACTCACCTTTACTCATACATAACGGGAACTTTAATACTCAAACTAACCTAAACCCTAACACTGAAAACAAAAATGAGCTCTAACTGTAACCATATACTCACCATGTACCTACTGCTAAGCTAAGCCCTAAATCTAAACCTGCACGTAACTGCTCACCCTCACTCACAAGGAACAGTTATCCTAACACTATATCTCATGAGAACCCTCACCCTAAACTCTAACCATAACCATAACTTCATCCTAAACCTAACCCTACACAGAACCCTTACCCTAATTATACACATGCCCCTTGTATGTCATCCTAACTTTCAGCCACGTCTAACTGTACCCCTAATCCTAAACATAGTGATAACCTTTACATTAAACTGTAATCCTTACTCTCGCTGTACCCATTTCTTCACCCTACACTTAACCTGAAAGCTAACCCTAACTTTATACCTAACCCTACACCCTCACTGACAGTGAACGATAACCGGAAATGGAACTCCAAACCCAATCCCTTGGCCAAAATTGTAATCCTAACTCTAAACCTCAAAACATCTTCTTCCAAAACCGATACCAACACCTAGACTTAAACCTGCCCAGTCGTCTACACTATCTCCCTCACACTCATCTTCTCCCACAGCTAACTATAACATGAAAACTAAACCTAGCTCTTACCCTAATATTAAACCCTAATGGTAAGTCTCACGTAATCATATCTGCATCCTATACATAACCCTAAGCCTAACCGTTAGCCTAACTCTTGACCATCCTTGTAAACCGTCACCCTCAATCTCACCTCACTCATATCTGACAGGAACCCCAGTCCTAAACTGAACCCTAACCCTAACACTGAACCCCAAAACTAACTCTAACAGTAACACAATCTTCACCCTGGATCGAATGCTCACCTTAGCCCTAACCCTAACCCTACCCTAACCCTTCGCCTAAATCTTCACCCTCGCCTTCACTCACACAGAACCGTGGTGCTGAAGGGAAACCTAACACTCACCATCGTTCTAAAGCCTAATCCTGACTGCAAGCCTCATCATAACTTCATCATCCTAACCCTACACCTAATCTAAAGCCTACCCATACACCTACCCCTTTGCACTCACACTCCATTTCACCCACATCTAACCGTAAACCTCAACCTCAACCTAGCCCTAACCCTAACATTAATGCCTATCCTGACTCTCACCATAACTGCAATTTACACTTAACCCCAAACCTAACTCTACCTCTAAATCTGGCCACTAATCCTTACCCCTCACCTCACCCTCACCTAGGACTTAATGCTTACCTTAGCTCTAATCCTAACCCTGCACATAACTGGTTACCCTCATTCACAAGGAAGAGTAATCCTAACCCTATATCCAATGCTAACCCTCACCCTAAACCCTGATCCTAACTCTAACTCTAGCCATAAATTCATCCTAAACCTAAACCTAAACTGAACCCTAAACCTATCTGTGCCCCTAACATGTCAACCTCAGTATCTCCCACTCCTTACCATACCCCTAAACCTAAACTTGGTGATAATTCTAACATTAAACATAAACCTAACACTTGCTGTAACCATATCCTCACCTTACCCTAATCCTACTCCTGTTTCCTGTGAGTGAGGGTTTGGGTGAGGGCCTAGGCTTATGGTCAGTGTTAAGATTAGGATTAAGTTTCTGTTAAGGTGTAGCATGAGGATGTGGTTATAGTGAGAGTTAGGATTATGGTTTAATGTTAGGTTTATCACTAAATTTAGGTTTTGGGGCATGTTTAGGTTTGGGTGAAAGACGGTAGTAGTTTAGGGGCATGGGTAGGGTTAGTGATAGAGTTCAGTGTAGGATTAGTTTTAGGATGAAGTTATGATTAGGATTAGAATCAGGGTTTAGGGTTAAGATTAGCGTTAGCTATAGGGTCAGGGCGTTAGCTATAGGGTCAGGGTTACTGTTCCTTGTGAGTGAGGGTGTGCAGTTACATGCAGAGTTAGGATTAAGGCTCAGCTTAGCATTAGCCTCATGGCTGGAATTTGGTTATGGGTAGATTTCGGTTTTGTTTTCATTGCTAGGGTTAGAGTTTGGTTGAGGATTAGGTTCCCTATTAGGTGTGAGTGAAGGTGAGGTTGACGTGAGGGTTTAGGCTTAGTGGCCAGGGTGAGGGTTAGGGTTAGGTTTAGGGTTAAGTGTAGATTGCAGATACAGTTACAGTGTGAGTCAGGGATAAGCATTAATGTTAGCGTTATGGCCAGGTTTAGGTTTACGCTTAAGTTTAGGTGTTTGTGAAATTGAGTGTGAGGGTGAGGGTTTAGGGGTATGAGTAAGGTTGGCGTTAGGTGTAGGGTTAGGTTGAGGAAGAAGTTATGATGAGGTTTACAGTCAGGATTATGTTTTAGAGTGAGTGTTACCATTATAGTTAAGTTTAGGGTTCAAGTTCTTTGTGAGTGAGGGTGAGAATGAGGGTTGGTTAGGGTAATGTTAGGTTTAGAGCTAAGGTCAGCATTAAGTTCAGGGTGAAGATTTGGTTATGGTTACAGTTGGGTTTTGAGTTCAGTGTTAGGGCTGGGGTTCAGTTTAGGATTAGGGTTCCCATTAGGTGTGAGTGAGGTGAGGTTGAGGATGAGGGGATAAGGTGAGTGACCAGTGTTAGGATAAAGTTTAGGCTTAGGGTTAAGTACAGGGTGTGGAAATGGTTATGGTGAGAGTTACAGTTAGGGGTCAATGTTAGGGTAAGGGCTGAATTAATTTTTGGGTTATGGTTAGATGTGGGAGAAGGTGAATGTTAGGGCAAGAGTATAGCATCTGGGTAGGGTTAAGTTTAGGTCTTGGGTTTGGTTTGTGAAGAAGATTTGGTGAGGGTCAGAGTTATCATTAGGGTTTTGGCCAAGGGATAGGGTTTGGAGTTAGGTTTCAGATTACCTTTCCCTGTGAGTGAGGGTGAGGGTGAGGGTTCTGGGTTAGGGTGAGGGTTACAGTTAGGATTAGGCTTCGGTTTAGGTGTAGGCTGAAGATATTGTTATAGTGAGAGTTAGGGTTATAGTTTAATATTAGGGTAATCAATAAGTTTAGGTTTACTGGCTTTTTCAGGTGTGGGTGAAAGTGAGGGTGATAATTTCGTACATGTGTAGAGTTAGGGTTAGGTTTCCATGTAATGGTAGGTTTAGGATGAAGTTATGATTAGGATTTGAGTAAGGATTAGGGTTTAGCATGCAGGTTAGTGTTATATATAGTGTTATGGCTACTTTTCCTTGTTAGTGAGGGTGAGCTGTTACACTCTAGGTTAGGATTAGGGCTCTGCTAAGCATTACATGTGCGGCGAGGATATGGTTATGAATAGAGTTAGGTTTGCTTTTCAGTGTTAGGGTTAGGGTTAGGGTGAGGATTAAAGTACCCACTAGCTGTGAGTGAAGGTGAGTGTGAGGTAAGGGTTTAGGATTAGTGGCCAGAGTGAGGGTTAGGGTTAGGTTTAGGGTCCTATGTATATTGTAGATATAGTTATGTTGAGAGTTTGGGTTAGGCTTTAATGTTAGGTTTAGGATATGTTTTGGTTTAGGCTGACAGTTAGGATTTTGTTGTAACTGAGTGTGAGAGCGAGGTGTTAGGTGTTGGGTTAGGTTGAAGAAGAAGTTACGATGAGTCTTACAGACAGATTTAGGTTTTACAGTGTGGCTTAGCATTAGAGTTAAGTTTAGGATTACACTTCTGTGTGACTGAGGGTGCGGGTGAGTTTTTAGGCATAGGGTTAGGGTAGTGTCACTGTTAAGCCTAAGGTTAGCATTAGGTCCAGGGTGAAGATTTGGTTATGCTTAGAGTTAGCTTTAGGGTTCAATGTTAGGGTTTGAGTTCAGTTTACAATCAATATTCCTATTAGGTGTGAGTTAGGTGAGGTTGTGGATGAGGGTTTAGGATGAGTGACTAGGGTTAGGTTAATGGTTAGGCTTCAGGTTAAGTATAAGGTGTAGTTATGTTTACAGTAAGAGTTATAGTTAGGGATGAATGTTAGTTAGGGTAATGGATAGATTTAGTTTCTGTGTTACAGTAAGGTGTGGGTGAAGATGAGGGTCAGGGTGAGAGTGTACGGTGAGAGTTTGGTTTAGTTTTCAATGTTATGACTAGGTAGGTCAGTGTTCCATGTAGGGTTTGCTTTAGGAAGAAGTTAGGCTGAGGGTTTGAGTTAGGATTATGCTTTAGGCTGCATGTTACTGTTAGAGTTAGGTGTAGTGTTATGTTTTGTGTGAGTGAAGGTTACGGTGATAGTTAGGGATTGGATGTAGGGTTATAGTATGTGTTAGGTTTAGGTTTTCAGTTAGAGTGAGGGTTAGGGATAGGTTTAGGTTCAAGTTATGGTTTCAGCATTGACAGTGTGAAGCCTTAGCATTAGGTTTAGTGTAAAGTTTGGATATAGGTGAATAGTGATCTGTGAGTGACCATGAGGCTGTGGCCCTAGGGTTTGGGTTAGGTTTAGTGTTAGGGCTAGGTTTAGCTGTAGGTTGAGGATATGGCTATGGTGAGAGTTAGGTTTACATTTTAATTTTAGGATTAGAGCTAGATTTAGATTTAAGGTTATGGTTAGGTGTCGGTTATGGGGAGGGTGATGGGGCAGTGTTAGGTTTAGGGTTAGGTGAAAAGTTAGGTTTAAAGTAAAGGTATGGTTTGGGTTAGAGTTAGAATTTGGATTTAGGGTAAGGGTTAGCATTAGATTTAGTGTTAGGGTTGTGGTTCCCTCTGAGTGTGGTTGGGCATGGTAATTTCAGGGTGTAAGTTAAAGTTTAAGATGAAGTTATGGTTATGGTTAGAATTAGGATTTGATTTTGTGGTGAAGGTTAGTGTTTGATTTAGTGTTTGTATTATAGTTTCTTGAGAGTGTGGGTGAGGGTGTGGTTCAGGTTTAGGATTAGTGTTCCAGTTAGGGCTAAGATTAGCATTAGGATGAGGGTGAGGATATGATGATGGTTAGAGTTAGGTTTAGTTTTCAGTGTCAGGATTTGGGTTAGGGTTAAGCTTAGGGTTATGGTAACATATTGGTGAAGGTGAGGGTGAGGAGGTAGGTGTACCCATAGGATTAGGGTTAGGGTTAGGTGCAGGATTAGGTTTAGGATGAAGTTATGGTTAGGGTTAGAATTAGGATTTGGGTTTAAGCTGAAAGTTAATGTTAGATACAGGGTTAGATTTACTGTTCCCTGTGACTGTTAGTGATTTTTAGGTACTGAGTTTAGTGTAGGGTTAGGGTTATGGCTAAAGTTACCTTTAGGTACTGAGTTTGTATACAGTTACATTCAGAGTTAGGTTTATTTTACAATGTTAGGATTAAGGTTAGGTTTAGATTTAGGGTTTGGGTTAGGCTTATGGTTAAAGATTAGTGTAGGGTGCAGATATATGTATGTTGAGAGTCATGATTAGTGTTTAATTTTAGGGTTAGGGATAAGTGTAGGTGTATGGTTATGGTAGGTGTGTGTGAACATGAGGGTGTGGGAAGGTGTTTAGGCATCCAGGTAGGTTTACTGTTGGGTGTAGGGTTTGGTTTAGGCAGAAGTTATGGTGCAGGTTGAGGTGTGAGGTCTTACGATTAGGATTAGTTTTAGGTTAAGTTTAGTTATAAGGTGAGGATATGGTTGTGTTGAGAGTTAGGGTTAGGTTTTAATTTTAGGATTTGGGCTAGGTTTAAGTTCAGGGTTACTTATAGGTGTGGTTGAGGTGTAGGGGTTTGGGTCTAGGTCGGATAAGTTTCAGTTGTAAGGTTAGGTTTAACATGAAGTTATGATTTGGGTTAGAATTAGATTTTGTGTTTAAATTGTGAGTTAGACTTAGATATATGGTTAGGATTACGGTTTCCTGTGAGTGTGGTTGATGGCTAGGGACAGAGTTTTGTATAGGTTTAGCATTAAGGCTAAGGTTAGCATTAGGTCCAGGGTAAGTATATAGTTACAGTTAGAGTTAGGTTTAGTTTTCAATGTTAGGATTCAGGTTAGGTTAGGGTTAGGGTTACTGTTATGTGTAATTGATGGGAGGCATCAGGGAAAGGTGGGATTTTGTCTTGCTGACATGTCCTCTGGAGAATGCTTTTAGCCTAGGTAATATGAAACGTAGGTCTTTCTGAGATGGTGAATGGGCTTATCCAAAAAAGGTGGTACTCCTGTCTGGATTCTATCATCCTTGGCTCTAAAAAGGTATATAGTAAGATGGGTCTCTCCATTCTTTTCATGGCTACTTTGTGCTGAGAGTGGTGATAAAGGGGATTTTCTGATATTTTGAAGGAAGAAGCCTGTTTGGTAGCTTGAGTAGCTGTCCAGGAGATCGCTACTATTTGATCCTGGAAAAATCTTTGGAATATGTTACTTAAGCGGGGAAGGAAGAGGAGGGTGATAAAGGAAAATAGGGCCAGGAGCTGTAGAAGATAACCAAGAGTTATAGGAGCTGAGAGTGTTTGACTTGGACTTGGGCTGGAAAGAGAAGGGTTAGAGTCCAGTGGCTGAGAAGGTCAGAGAAGTTATGTGAGGAGTGTACTTATAGGGGCTGGTGGAGGACAAATTTTTTTTGGCTTCTGGGATAAGGAGTGCAGCTGATGCTAGTACCTGTAAGCAGAGAGGCTAGCCTTTTAGTACAAGGTCAAGTTGTTTGGACAAATAGGCAACAGGCTGGAGGAAGTCCCCAGCTGATTATGTGAATAGCCCTAATGCTTGTCCCTTTTTTGCTGGTTAAGAAAAGAAAGGTTTGTTAGAGGTAGGTAGAGTCAAAGCAGGTGTCTTGAGGTGTGCTCACTTAAGGGCCCAGAAAGAAGCATGAATTCAGTCTTTCTCTGGCAAACTTTCTTGGGGATCTCCATGGAAGTCCTCATAAAGGGGTTTTGCAATGAGTGAGAAATTTTGGATCCAGAATCTAAAATAGCTAAGAAACCCTAAGAAGGAAAGAAGATCTCAGTTTGTGGTGGGGAAAGGGAGAATTTTAATAGCTTGTTTTTGGAAGGTGGGTATGCAGTGAGCGGTAGGAATGAGGTCAAGACCAAGGTAAGTGACCTTTTGCTGAACTAGTTGAGCTTTCTGTTCTGAGACATGGTATCCCTATTTCCCAGGTATATAAGGTGGGAGATAGTGTGGGGATATAGAGTCATTTTTTGAGGGGCTGCAAATCAAGAGGTCATTGACATACTGGAGTAGGCAGCTAGGGGCAAGGTTGAGAGATTTGAGGTCCTTTTGTAGTGTTTGGCCAAAGAAGTGGGGACATATCAGTAGAGAGTGCCTGCACAACCTTAAGATAGGCTGATGGGTTATTGTCTGATTACCAGAGAATATAATGTGTTAGGAATCTTCTCAACTATCTGCTTTTTAAAATGTAATCTTAGTTCTTACTATACTGTTTATATCTCAGCATTTTTCGTCATAGGCAGGAAAAGTTAATCTTAATGATTGTCCCATGTCTCTGTCCCACCTCATTCACCCCTCAAGGAATGAGGTCCCTTGAATTCTTTCAAGGAAAAGTGGGTGTTGGTCACTCTTCTGTAACTGCTTCCTGCTGAGTAGGGGTATTGCCCCTGCCTGTAGGTCCAGCAGTTCCTTGCTGTTTGTCAGGGAGAGGAGGGTTCAAGGAGCTATGGTAGCAGAGGCTGACATGGACAAGGGCACATGAAAGGAGGATGCAACTACGTTGCAGGGTTGCTGATGTGCATCTTCATCAGTGTTAGGGTAGATTGAAATCCTTGTCTGAGCAACATGCAGAGTTGTATTTTTTGTTCTGGAGGAAACAAACTTGACAAGAAGATTAAGAATGAATGGCTGAATGTGAAGACTATAAATAGTAAAATTCTAATTCAAATGATGGGAGAAAATTGAAACATTTGGGGAGTCACAGCCAGATATTTTGAAGAAACTAGAATCCAAGATCTCGTCTATTTTACAGTGAACAGTATTAGTATCTAATAATGATAAGGCTGCACTATTGAAACACAATTCTTCTTTCTCTTTAAAATTACCCTCATTTTTATTAATATAAAATAAGTTTAGCTTTCAAACAGTTGGCCTGATTATTTACATAAGTGCAGCAAGAACAGTCATTGATTGCACAGGTTCTTTTAAATGTGCTTTGCTGGAACTTTTTATGAGGAATTTCAGATTGTTCTTTTAAAGGTCTCTTGAAGCCAGAAAGCCAAGGCAGACTTGCTATCAGGTTTTGCCTGCAGTACCTGTAGATTTTGGTAAATTCTTCTCTTCCCAAGGTCTCCAAAATATTCTGGATTTCCTGCACCTGCCAGGAAGTGACCTTCCTTACTCACCTGATAAAGCTGCTGGAAACCCTGTAAGCAAGGTCCCAGGCCAGTTCTTCCAAGGGGCTCTGTTGGCTCCGTAAAGTCAATCTCAGTTCCTTAAAGCTGTCTTTTCATATTTGAGTTTATTCATGTCTCTCAAAAATGACATTCCAGTCAAAGCTTTGGTAATAACTAGTGTTTTCAATTGTTCCTGTCACAAGGAGAGCAGAATCTTATTGAACTTATGCAAATAAAAATATTGCCATAAAATATAAAAATAGTCACTGAGAGTTTCTAAATTCTGGAGGGATCAGGTAGAGAGAAAGATAAATGTTTCAATTCTGCTTTAAAGGTATAATTTACTAAACTGTTGCAAGCTAGCTTAAGAGAAAAAGGTTAAAACAGACACTTGTTTTTCTGTGTAAGAGATTAGTGACATTTGCATAAAAATTAAAATCACCTTCCTCAGTTTACTTAATTTTATGTAACTAATTTTTGCTGCGCTTGACTCTAGTTCTTTACTAGTTCAGGAGTAAAACAGTAACTGTAAATGACAAAAGACTTAGAAATGGGAATGGTAAAAGATATGATGAGAGCTTACTATAAGATAGTTGATATAAGGAATTTGGATATTTCTGTAACATATCAAAACTTAGCTTTTAACTCTTTTAATATTAAGATATCATATTCTTATTTAGAGAACTTGTTGAGACCTTAAGCATGAGAAATCATTTGATAAAACAATTAGAAAAACTCTTCACAATTTTTCAATATTAAGAGAAAACTAATAGTTCAAGAAAACTTTGTCCTTTTAACAAACAGAAAACAAAATTCTAATTTTGCTGTGTACTTCATATCAAGACTGATTGGCTTTAATCTCACATAGCATGACTATATCAAATTCTTCCACAAACTTTCTACAACTTTCTTTTTACATTCAGAATTCTCTCTCTTTAAGTAAAAAGCTGTATTTTAGAACAAAGTTACCTTATTTTACCCTCAATAAAATGAATTCCCATTTCTTACACCTTCTCTTATCAAACACACATCTTTTCTATCATGCAGAGATGTTTGTTATTTCAAGTAGTTTTAATTAGAACTTAAAACTGCTAGGAACTTTAATTTTCAGTGAACACTGATAAGTAAGCTCCTGTAAACTGTTACACTAACATTCTTTAGATTGGCAAATTTATGAACATATTTCATAATTTCTAGAAACAAGCTTTATGCACAAACCCTCACTAAGAACAAATATGTTCACAAATAAACCCAAATCTTTTTTTAGCCTTTCCACTACAAGGAAGCCAAAAGTGGATTCAGTAATTAATGTTTTATTATTTTATCTTATTTGGGAGTGACTTAATTTGTTAATTTGACATATTACTTAACTTAGCAAAACTTTAAGGTCTCAGGTTACCACCAAGATTCTCAAGCTGTTTTTAGGTATACATATTGTAACACACAATTATTATTAAGAAGTTTACTTACTACACTTATTTGCTTCACTCATTCCCAGCAACCATGCTAGATTACTCACAAAACCTTCAACAAAAATTAGACAAATCAAGCCTCTCTTTAAACAATTTTTTTGAAACATTTAACAGATAACATCAATTTAAATGACTTTAGATAAACCTATGCAGCTGATAACTGTAAGGACATGTCTATTTTAGTTAAACATAAATTAGCATCGATGCTGAGTATCTTCTATCAGAATTTCTGGAAGTTTTGGGATGCCCAATTTTTACAAGTGCTTGTCTTTAAATCAATTAATTTTTACCAGTACCATCCAGAGGTAGAAAAATATCTTCCATTTACATAATTAGACATACATATAGATTGAGATGTAATGACCACAGTTATTTTAGGCTATAATTTCCATGAGGGCTGGCAGCAGTTTGGTAGGACCTAGCTTGTAAATGGAGATTTAACTCACATTTCTCTCCAGCCATATTTGGCTGCAAATGGAGTGTAACCCACATTTCTTTGGTCATAGAGTCTCCAGCCTGATGGTTATTAAGGCAAATTCACAGGACACAAAATAAGCTTATATTTAAGGCTATGAACTTAGAAAGTGCAGGAGACCTCAGAGTGAGAGGTATGTGTTGAAAGTTTGGGGGTTCCCACTTTTAAGGATTTTTCAGGAATGTGACAAAGGGCTAGGGATATAAATTTGTTAAGTGGTCCCAAAATGTTCATCTTTGATGAGACATTAAGCCTCTTCTCAGTCCTCCAGGTAATTCTGAAAAATTAATTTAACACAAGAAATTTACTGCTCTGATTCCTTCCCAGGATAGCAGCTTCCCTCTGGGAGCATATCAGTCAAGGCTGTCTGCCCTGCCCCCATGCAATGGAGGATGTCTCTTCCCAGAAGGGGTTGGGGGCAGGGAGGATTACCAGGAAGGAGTGAGTCAAAGTAATATGGGCAAAGGAACAATATAAA
The DNA here is from genome assembly GCF_030020395.1 of Manis pentadactyla. Classification (NCBI taxonomy): domain Eukaryota; kingdom Metazoa; phylum Chordata; class Mammalia; order Pholidota; family Manidae; genus Manis; species Manis pentadactyla. Next base: position 63,291,533 of record NC_080025.1, on the reverse strand, counting down.
GGAGGGGTTTGGGCTAGTGTTTCTATTTAGCCTTTCATCCCAACAACCCAGATAGAGGAGGGGAACAAAGGTGCTGAATATTCAGTAAGCACAGAGAGACTGGCCTACATGTTAACCAGAAAAGAAGCCTGACTTCCGGCCACCACCACTGTTACCCATGGATCTGCTGGTGTCCTCATGGAGGGGGCATTGGGATACAAGCCCTGTCAATCAGTCACTGAAGACAAGGCCATGAGGGCTGCCAGGTCCTCTCTAGATGTGTCTGGTCACCTGGAGGGGAGAGAACTCAAGGGAGGGGCTTCCTAGAGGGAAATCCATTTTCCAGTGACCTCATTGTCTGCAGTTTAGACATGGCTTTGCAGGAGGCCTGGGATTAGGGCAAGCTTTTGCCCAGTGGCCTGGGTTGCCACAGTGAAAACAGTTGCTAGGCAGGTGAGGGATGGAGCTTTTTGCAGGCTTGTCAGCAGAAGGTCAAACTAGGGAGGCCAGAATCTGATATTCAACTTTAGCCTGTTTTACTTTCTGAGTTTTTTGTTCCTCATCCCAGTTGTTGAAAACATTAAAGGCAAGGTCTATAAGCTCTTTTTGGGGTGTTTGGGGTCCATTTTCTAATTTTTGGAGCTTTGTATGAATATCTGGGTAAGACTGGGAAACAAAGTGGAGGTGTAGGCAAATAAGGTCCTCAGGGGAGTTAGGACTGGTGTTTGTGTACCTCTGAAAGGCACTTCATAAGAAGGGCTGGATTTTCATTTGCCCCCTGGGTAATTTCCCTGGGGCACTCATAGTTGACCTGTTTATTTCTATTTATTTCCATCCCTGCCAGGAGGCAAGTGATCATGTGATCATAACTTGCCTGACCAGGGTCCCTTGGGGTTTTGGGGCCCAGCCCTGAGGACCACTCAAGCTGCTAGAGCATCATTAACAGGGTGCTGGCGGTGCAACGCACCAGCATGATTTTTGGCTATATGCCAAATGCATTCCCTTTCACCATCCATGAAGGCGGATGAGAAGATGAGGTAAACATCCCCCCAAGTGAGGTCATACATTTGAGTAACATGGAGGAACTGTTTCCTGATCTTTTGTCCAATATGCTCCAGATCACTAATTGAAAAAGAGATGTGAATATAAGCGGGACTTTCAATGCCTGCTACCTCACAGAGGGGTAGGATAGGGAGAGAAGTGGTCTGGGAGGTATTGGGCAGGAAGTGAGGGTGGAAAGGCATGTCTGAGGCTGGGGAGGAAAGGGCGGGTCTGGAGGGAGTGTAGATTAGAAGAGGCAGGCCTGCCAGCAGAAAGGAGGAGGGGAAGGGGTGTTCAGGGGAAGCCGATGGTGGGGAGGGATTTGGATTTTGCTGAGGCTGTTGGGAAGGAGGAGGATGATTAAGGTGGAGAGTCACCAGCCAGGCCAAGCTAGTCAATAGAGGAGGGAAGACGGGAGTAAAGTCATGTTGTTGTCAGTGTAAGGGTAGGGGATTTTTGTTCAGCGAGAACTTAAGAGGGTTTTTGTTTAGCTCTCACCTCAGCTCCTAGAGTCAGCAAAAAGTATAAAGGGAGTGTTCTGGCCAGGCAAGCCTTCCGAGATCTGGGAGCCTTGTCCAGGGACAATAGGAAGTTAAGGTCCCTGGGGAGACTGCCAAACTAGTTAGGAAAGATCATCTCCAGTTGACTGGGCTGAGGCAGGCAGCTGTGAGAAAAAAAAAACTGCTTTTCAGAGGAAGAGGTTTTGGCCCTGGGCTATGTTGCTCAGACAGGCTTGCAGACTGGGCCCAGGAGTAGGTTCTCAGTGGAAGGTCAGAGTCCAGTGGGAACTGAAGATTCCATCAGAGAACAATCCAATCAGAGTAAAAGTCTCTGTTTCCCTCTAAATGGAACATAAAGCAAATAGAGCAGACATGACAACGGAAGGAACTCAGTGCAAAAGGGACAAAAGGTCATTGGTGAGAAGGATTTGAAGAGAGGAGAGGGAAGAACAAGGGGAGGTTGCTCGTGGAGGGTGAAGAAGGCTTGGATCTAGGGAACCTCTGACCATTCACCAGTCCTCTGGGGGAAGTCATTAAGATCTCGGTGGATTTGTGAGTTGAAATTGCCCTCAGCTGGCCAGTGTGACGCATTATCAAGTTTGTATGTATTGGGCCACATGGAAGATCAATTTTCTTTTTTTTTTTTTTTTTGGTTTAATGTCTCCTTTTAATCCCAATTGGTAAAGATTACACAGGAGAGAGCTGAGGAGGGTGTCTCCCCATGTTTTTTGAGGGAGAATTGCCCATTGTGGGAGGGTGAGAAAGGGTGGCTGAGGTTTAGGAAACAGGGCTGCCAGGACATCTCCCCATGACTGGATTCCCAGCCAGAGTCCATGGGCACCTGGAACCAAATGAGATATTCCTGTGCACCGAAAGGAACTGTCCACCCCAGTCAGAGTGCAGGGGGTTCCCTAACAGTGTTCTCAACTGGAGAACAGAGAGAAGGGGAAAGGATGAAAAAGGGAAAAGGGGAACAGATCAAATTTCTCTTGGTGCCAAGAGAAAGCTGATGAGGCCAAAATCTTACCCTCCTGGGTATTGCAATGGATTGGCCAGTGGAATGTGTAGATTGAGGTCTGGCAAGATGGTCCCTGGACTGGAGTTCACAAGGGGGTGTTGGGTGAAGGAGGGAAGGAAGGGAAATGGGGCGAGACTGAGGAGGCTCTCAGGATCTAGGCGTTAGCCCAGGACAAGCTGTCACTGCTCACTGTTTCCTAGGCTGCAAAAGAGCTCCTGCTCTTGGCCCCTGATCCCGGGTTTTGGCACCAGATGGAAGGAAAAGGGGATGAGAAACTCAACAATACAAGCAGATTTATTGCTAAGCCTGAGAGGGACCCCTCTGTTATGGGCAGCAGAACAAAGAAGGTGTCTTTTACAGGCTACAAGGCTTTTTATGGCCAAGTTTTTTGACAGGCTTTTTGAGGGGATTGGTCAGGGAAAAGGTGGGCTTGTGGTTTGCTGACATGTCCTCTGGATAATGCTTGTAGCCTAGGTAAGATGAAACCTAGGTCTCTCTGAGATGGTGGGTGGGCTTATCCATAAAGGTGGTACTCCTGTCCAATTCTATCACTCTGGATCAGCATACTACCAAGGAAGCAGAAGGTCCCCGGGACTCCCCCCACTTGGCTTAATTTATATGTAGGGGAAACTCTCACTCATTCCCTAAACAGGAAGAGGGTATGCACAACACAACTGTTTTGGACAGAAAGTCTGTTTATAGACATCGCCCTCCTAAATGCTTCATTTTTTTCAAATGCAGTTGGGTGTGGGTCAAAGGCCACATGTTCTAATTATGCTATCTCAGTAAGCCTTGTGGCTTAAAACCATTCTTGAGAATATTTGGGATGTTAGCTGTCAGAGACCTCAGCCTGAGGCCTTAGCCAAAACTCCAAGAGAAAAGGAAAATATAAATTAAATTTTCTGTTACATGTAAATGAAAATTTAACACATCTTTAATTATCTGAGTACCATACTAATGAGTTTTACTTTTAGGTCTTGGGGCCAAAGTCTCTTTTCTCTGCCAGGGAAAGCCTTATTATTTAATAATATATCTATCTAATTCTCTATACTTGAAGAAATGTATCATTTTGTTTAGTGTGGCTTTTACTTAATAAATAACATAGCATATCACACTGTATGATCTACCTCACTCACTTAAACTAGAATGAATTACTCCTTACAAGTGTGGAGGAATTTATTTAGCCAATTCATCCAAAGCCAATTCATTAAAAACCATTTTGCCAAATGATCAATTTGTCAAATAAACAATTTAAAACATTTACTTTAAAATTTTTAACTGCTTGTAGAACTTAAAACAATATGAAGAGGTAAACAAGTTTTATCAGCTTTTTCAGATTTCTGTGAAATTTAAGTTGACAGGTTTAGAAACTAAAAATATTCCATTTATCAGAAGCTGGGAATCATAGTCTGAAAAGATACCTTTCAACTACCCTTCTCTCTGCCCCTCTCACCTGGGTCTCTGGTACCATCAGCCTGAGCTGTTTTGTTTACTGACTCATTTCATTTTACCCAGAAGCATGGTCTCTCCTTGTTCTAATTCCTTCATCTATAGTTGCAAGTTGCTGATGCACAACTGGGCATTCCTTAAAAGCTATCGAGAAAACAATATAAATTTGTTAACTGTCCAAAACAATTGCTTAAAAAATTCCCATGCAATATATGCTGCTGGAAATTTGATAAATATTTAAAAATTTTATAATTTGGCAAATTGATTATTCTGTGGACTGACTTTTGGCAATTTGGCCTTGTAGTCAGTTAGCTTTTCATAATTTACTTGAATGAATTAACTTCTGTCTCCCTCATTAATGGAAATTTAGTTTCTGTTTTGTATTTTCTGTTGGGCTTTTGCATAGAAAATGTAAATATATGGTGCTGCATTTTCTGCCCAAGTGGTTTCTTAAATTTGCACACATTGGAGTATAGAGCTATCACCTTTCCCACACCTCCCCACCACTCATTATAAAACAGTGTTTTGCTGTTATCATTTGTCTTTCTCTATTTGTTAGACTGATAATATTTGCACATTTTATTGGCTACTGGAATTAATTTCCTCTCCAGTGAATTACCTCCTAATATTCTTTACCATACATCATATTGAGTGCTATGCCTTTTTCTAAAACATACATATGTAGGAAACTTTGTATATTCTAGGCCCTCTTCCTTTGTCTGATGTATGTTATTATAAATGAAATTTCCCATCCATACCTTGAATTTTTGTCGTGCTGTTTTGCATTTTTTTTTGGTTAAATGTGTTTATGATTTCATTCATCTCAGAGAAGTTAACTTCTCATAGAAGTTCAATTAAATGTGTTTATGATTTCATTCATCTCAGAGAAGTTAACTTCTCATAGAAGTTCAATTAAAAAATGTTTTATTTCATATCTCTTCCCTTTTTTTTGGAAAAAAAGATGGCCTTCCCGTCCTCAAATTGTAAATATTTTCATTTATATTATGCCAATACTTTTAATATTTTTCCTTTATGTGTTCAATATATATGTAAGTCATTGTTCTGAAAGATGTGAGAGATTTAATTATAGCCTTTGAAACATTCAAATCTCACTTTTCAATCTTTCTGGATTTAAAAGATATTTTGATGTTTGATAGAACAAGTCCTCCTTATCTTTCTTTGTTAACTTAGTTGATCTTTCTAAGCTGACATGAAGTTTTGAATAAACTTGCCAATTCCATGAAAAATCTCCAAAACAATTGAAATTGTTGTAAATCCACAGGCTGATTGAAGAACTGGTATTTTTACCATATTTGGTATCCATGAACATAGGATATTTCTATTTTTTCTTTAATGTCTTTAGTGTCTCTTTATGATTTGCTTAATATATGTTTTATCCATTTCTGATTCAGTTTATGCATAGATACTTTATAATTTTATTATAATTTTAAGGGAGATATACTTTGCATTTTCGAAGTAGTTGTTGCTGTTTTATCGGTGAGTTTTGAGTTTTCACATATTGATTGTTCTTATATCCTGCCATCTTGTGGTTCTCTTTCAAATGGTCCTGAATTTATTGGATATATATTTCCAATGTTCCCAAATTCATTTGCTTGCTGAAAGTTTTAGATAGAACCACTGAGTCAGGTTTTATTCTGATGAAATATTTTCATCATAAATGAAACTTAAATTTTATAAAATGCTTTTCCAGTCTATTGAGATAACAGTGGTTCCTTTCTCTTTAATCTTCAATAAAGTTACAGCAATAGATTTTCTAATGCAGTACCATTCATGAGTTCCTAGTCACATAGATTCATATATTTACTCAACTATTTCAATGCCTCTTTTCTGTGACTTACTTATTCCTATTCTTTACCCATTTTTCTAACAGTTATTATCTTTTTATTTATAATAGCACTTTGTTTATGATGGAAATGAATTTTTTGTTATCACATGTTTATAAAATATCATCAGTTCATTTCCTTTCTGGTTTATTTTCTATGGCTGTGTTTCTATATAATATATATATATTTTATTTTAATATGACAAATTAAATATTCAATTGCATATTATCTGAAGCTTCTTTTCTTTCTTTTTTTTTGTTTCCTATCTCCATGTTCAAATAGCCTTGCCAATTATCCCTAACCATTTATAAAACACTCCATCTTTCACCACTAATTTAAAATGTCACCTTTGCATTTGCTAAATTCTCATATATATCAAGATACATTCTCAAAGTGCTATACTTAACACCAGATTTCTCAGTCTTGCATTGTTCTATTGATGTGTATCCTGTGTTTGCTACCTTACCTTTAACATGCTAAATTTCCCCCCAGCTGTTGTAGCTTGTGCATGTGTATTCTTCAAGGTGAACTATTGGTCACTTTGTAAAGTTCTGGATGATGTTTTCATAGTTGAAGTCACTAGAATTGTCACTTTTTAACTATTGAATAAAAATTAGGCATTTTATTCTATAGATTCAACACCTGCCCCCTATATTGTTCCTTGATAGAGTTTTAAAGTTTTATTCTTACAGCTTCTGAAAGTTTCTTGTTAAGTACTCCTTGGTATTTAATTCTTGTGCCACTATCTAACATTGCTTTTCCATTGTATTTTCCAACAGTTCACTTTTATACATACAAATTTTTTTTAAATAATATTTTTAAACAAATCATGTTACTGACTACCTGTATGGTTTCCAATATATTTTCACTTGATATTTGTGTAAAATTTCTATTTGATGGTCGGGAGAATGGTGACAATTTACAGTGAAACATATTCTAGTATACAATATGAAATTTAAATTCAGCCATCTTTATTCTTAAAATCTCTAAGCCATAGCTGCCTTTGGAATTTCTCACTGAAGATTTCCTCTCCTGAGTTCACAGTCTCTTGCCATCCTGTTGGGTCTGTATGCTTTTCCTGCTCTCGTCTTCTCTCACTTTCCTTTCTACCATTGCACTCATCACTTCCTCTGTAGGTACCCTCCCCAAAGTAATAAATTCTCAATTTCAAAACAATTAACTTATCTTCCTGTCATGCCCTAAAAACCATATTTCCACAACCAAATCTCTTCCCACATTGTTTTATTAAATAAAAGAGTGTCTCTTTCCTTTGAGAAATTCTGCCAAGTGTTTTGAACTAGCTATGGAATACTGTGTGTGTGGAATATATTTATTTTCTACAACTCTTTCAGTTAACACAGCTGTATGCAAGCCACTAAGCAGCTCAAGGAGAACTAATTGGCACAATTAGTGAGTCTGGCCTTAGTCAGTCATGCCTGGAACTAGAGCCTTTAGTTCTCTAATTCATAGTTTTACTAGATTCATAGTTCTAGAGCGTAGCATTCTGTTACTTAAACTCGGGACCAAGGGTGTCCATGCATTACCCTTAATTTGTGTCCTGTGTAAACAAGAATCTTTCCCATTACTTCATATAGAAAAATTATCAGGGAGGACTTGATGGGCCCAGAGACCTGTACCCATTGTTTTCTTAAATTTTTTATTAAGGTATTATTGATATAGACTCTTATGAAGGTTTCACATGAAAAAACAATGTGGTTACTACATTTACCATATTATTAAGTCCCCACCCATACCCCAATGCAGTCACTGCTCATCAGTGCAGCAAGACACCACAGATCCACTATGTGCCTTCTCTGTGCTACACTGTTTTCCCCGTGAACCCCCACACCATGTGACCTGTACCCACAGCATTGTGTACTGTGACCAACACTGGCTGACAGAGAGGGAGCAAGGTCATTACAACACAAATCACATAAAATGGATTTCTCATTGGAAATAGGAGCCCATTAGCTGAAGCAGAGGAAGGGTACTAGACTGACATAATCAGAGATATAAAACTAGGCATGTTATGGAGGGTCGATCCAGACCGTAAAACTAATTTGCAGATAATTTGCAGAATTAATGTAAATCACACTATTATAAACACATAAAGCTATTAATGGTCAGCAATACAGATATGGTATATCATCCATTCATTAAACAGTTAGTTAATGGTTCCCTAATCTGTGCCAGGAACTCTTCTAACTGTTGCAATTAGAGCACTGAGGAAAACATAAAAGAATTCTGTCTTCACAAAACTTACAGTGTTTTAGAGTATATTAATATCATTTTGGTTGCAAGTATTAGAAACCCAATTTAAACTAGTTCAAGATAAAGAGAAATTTGTCAGCCAAGTGGGGCTCTCCAAAGACCTTAGGATAAGGTCACAACAATCTTAGAATGGAACTGAGGCCTAGGTTAATATTATGAAGCTCAAAATCCTTTTCTATTTCCTTCATTCCTGTTTTTCTTTGTGACTACCTATTGCACTCTCAATCCTCTATTGCAAACTGACTTCTGTTTCCCCACTATCACAGCAGAAATTGGGTGCTATAAGTAGTTCCCCCAGTTTGTATGTGACAGCACAGACATCTGCTTTTTTTCTAAGTCCCAGAATTCCAAGAGAAGAGGAAATGCTCTGAGACAGATGCTTACCACTGGATCAATTCTCAATAGCCAGAGAGAGGCACACAAATTAGGATCACTGCAGCTAATGCTGCAAACATACAGATGGGAAGGGAAATAAGTTACCAGGAAAGGGTGTGCGGCTACTCTTCAATAGATGCCCATTACACAAGGAAGACAGGCAACAATTTTTTGTTCTGTGTTCTGTGTTAAGGAAAATATAGGGTCTTTATACTCATATAGTGGACAGAGAGGGAGAAGAGGTCTTACTCTGTTTAGGGAAAAGTGAAGACCTCCCAATTGAAATAATGTTTCCACTAGCTCCTCAAGAAATAAATTGCATATATATAGGTGTCCTAGCTTGGGATCAGCCTGAAAGCTCACCATGGAATCTCTAATTTTACTCAATTGAAATTTTAAAACCTTCTTTCTCATAGGAAAGCTCCTCAATTCTTCTCTGTTCCAATGCTCATCCATTTTAATGTATGTGTAATCACCTGGGGATGTCTTGCTAAAATGCAGATTTTATTTTCAAAGCTCTAGGGCAGGGACTCTGCATTTCCTCAAGCTACTCAGTGGCATTGATAATAATGATGCACCAACTACACTTTGAGTCATGTTGTCTAGTAAGTTTTTTAAAAAGATTTACATTTGGAGATAAATATGATACTTATTGCCCTTAATCATGAAGTACATTCAGTGTGTAATGAGTATGGCATGAATGAAACACATGATAACAGAATGGAGCATAATCAGGGTTTTCTTTAAGTCAAAAGTCAAATACTTTAAGGATTGGATATTGGATAATTGCAGTCAATGCTATGGCATATAAAATAGGTTTTCTTTGACACGTGGAGGATTCCCTGTAAGTAATGGAATGTTTTCATACCATGTTATTTTTACATCTGATTTATAGCCATTTGGTTTTTTGCAATTGTCTTCAGTGTCTTCTAGTGATATTTGGAGGCAAAAATATCCTCTGGAGTTCACATAAACACTTCCTCAATTTCCCTTTAATTTCTTAGCTGAATTATTGAGCATATGAATCTAATTTGGTAAGAGAGACTTATATATACACTTGCACTTAAAGGTCAATGTTTAAAAAATTGGGACATAGTATCATAATATCTCCTTATATACTATGCAATCCCCTGTCTAAAACAAGACTAGTGGTAGAGTAATAATGTTGTAAACTAAAAAATCAAAATTAACTTTTAATCAATTCTTAATGTCATAGGTCTGGTTCCCAGGAAACTAATTCTAAACTGAATATTTTCATGCAATATTTAAAAATTAGAATGCTCCAGACAAAAACACCTACAAGGAAGTGAGGGAAAGAGAATTGAGCAGGGAGAGAAGTTAAACTGTGTTACTGCTACGAAAGAGTTCACAGCAGAGTCCATGGGTAGCTCTAAAGCTGGCCCTCAGAAATGTTCTAAATTGAAACAAGGGGGTGGATTTTTAATTACCTGCCCATTGGGAAGGAGTTAGCTATGATCTATCAACTGCCAATACTCCTGAAAGTTGTGGGAATAAGTCTCAGTCATGACAAGAGGGTCTGAGGCAGACACCCTAGCATCCACCATTGAACACCTTTTCCAATGTTTATCATCTCCACTGCTCATTCTGATTCCTTTCTCTCTCTGCCATCACCTCTGCTGGTGTAAGTTTGTGAGCTGGTGGATAATCCATATCCCTACCTCTGAGGGTTCTGAGCCCTGGAAACATTTCCTTTTCAGGCTGTGACTGCTGCACTTGTGATTAGAGTCTAAATTAGCCAGGACAACATCATGCAGTGCCCCAGAGGATTGCCTGTATTACACAGGGAAAATAGATAACAAATCTTGTGATATATTTTGTGATAAAGAAAATGTAGGTTTTTTTCTTATACAAATACTTCTTCCTGGTCCCATTTTGTAACAGCCGCATGGACTTCTGACAGCCAGGTTATTTGCCCTAGCCAGGATAATGACTTCATTCCTTGTCTACTGGTTTCTTGGTGACCAGGTGGCAACTATATCTGAAGTTTAGTGAAACTTTGTCTGTGTCCACTGGTATATAGACTCTCTCCCTGGAAACCTGTATGCATACACACATTAGAGCCTGGAGTTGCAGTGACAGAAAACATACTTGCGCTCCACATGGGACACTGAGAATAATGCTACCTGGGACTGCTCCAGCTTCTTCCCCTTGTTTCCTGTGCTCATCTATTCAACATCTACAGGACCCAATGCTAATTTAGTGTATATAGTGTGTCCTGGAAGATGTCAAAATGTCCTTTCAGGGCAGCCTTTTTAAGCAAGGACCTTAGCTGTGCCTTCCAAGAGTGTTTCAAAACTCCATCTTCCAGAAACTTGTTGTGTGTAATAGGGCAAGTGTAGCCACTGTCCATATGCTCAGCATTGCTTGTCCTTTGCTGTAAAGGGGTCCCTTGTTCAATGTGATCCTGATGGGCTCCCATACTGATGAATCAAACATTCCGATGCCTTAGAATAGTGGTCTGGCTGAGGCCTTGTGAGCAGGAAAGACAGTCTAAACTAGTAACACGTGTTAACTCAAATCCAGCTGAAATGTTGTCTTTTCCAGAAAAGAATTGGTTCAATGTGATCTGTTTTCCATAAAGAGAGTCCTTGGGAGATGGTGCTGAGTTATGACCTCAGCTTTGTCTCTGTTGCTGGCATGTTGAATATTTGGTAGCAGAAGTAGCTAAACCAGTCTTACTGAGTGGGAACTCATTATGTTAGGCCATTGCCTATCACGGTGGCTACTCTGTTCATGAGTCCATTGTGTCAGAGTATGAGTGGCTAATGGCACGGGCAGACTGAAGTCTGCCAGCCATGCCATTCTGTCTCTTTGGCTGTTTTTACTGTTTAATAGAGAATGCAATCTAGGAGTCCCTAGCATGTGATACACAGAGCATCAAAGTTAGCATACGGTCCTGTCCATCCATCCGCAAACCTATTACTCAGACTTTCTTTTGTCTAATCATTAAATATTCCTCCTTCCAGGTCCATGAACAGCCAGCCAAGCTATTTGCCAAAGCCCATGAAATATTATGAATTCTAACCCCAGACCACTTTTATTTTCATACAAGGTGGGTAACTAATGGCACCCCCACAATCTCTGTCCATTGGGGGAATTTTCTCTTGCCACTGTCTTTCAGGGTCAACCCCAAGAAGGACTTTAGTGTAGCAGCAGTCCATTAAGCCAGATCTGGCTTAAATTAACCTACCAATTTGACCATCCATGAACCAGATTCAGCATTTTTCCTCTTCCATTACCGGGTCATGAGGGTCTATAAGGCCATAGATGTGAGTTGGAGTAGACACACCAATGTATCATTGGTAGATGACAAGGGCATCAGCTTTCTTGTGTCTGATATCCCAAGTATAGTGTTCTCCAAATTCAGATATGTTAAAACATTCTGTACCAATGAATATTTCAATCTACAAATCATATAACATGAATGTCCAAAGATATTTTATAGTTCATGACTTAAATGTATCATTCTCTTAAAATGAACAGGAGTATGTTATTGCATGTTAGCTTCAATTACAGGGAAAATGCACTCAGCGAAAAGGACTTCCCTTGTTTCCTTTTAAATAATGATGAGAATTTATAATATCTGTAAAGTAAATGTAACAATGCCAAATTTTTAAAACATAACTTTCACTAGCACAAATTTTCCTGAAGCTCTTTACATTGGAGTTTGATTTCAGGACAAATTGAAGCTCTTGAATAGCACCATCTGGTCATTTATTAGACAGTGACACACAATAGAGCAGTTTCAAAATGAAAGAGAAATGAAACAATGTTAAAAAGGAAAGGCAAATGGTTTCAATTCCTCAGATTTCTGAATTGATGGAAGACTGATTTAGAAACTGTACAAGTGGGAGCATCACAATCTGGACCAGAACCATAATAAAACTAAAACGCATGTTTCAGTGGCAGAAGGGAAAGGTGTACTATACGGTAATTCTAAGTGCCTGAAAATGTACAGCAGAGTCTAAAGGTCTACCAGGAGTCATTTTACACTATTAAAACTATGTTTTTTAAAAATGTACAGATGTCCATAACCAAACTGACAAACTCACTGTCAATTGTTAAAAGTAACTTACAAGAGCATGCGTCTGGGTGGGAAATGAGCAGAGGTAATAGCAGAAGGGATTTTAATGTCAGTCATCTAAAATCTCTATGTACATATAGGAATTAGCAGTGAAAGTAAAAGGTGCAATGTAACTTGGCTGAAAGAAAAAGAAATATAATCTAAAATATAATAAAATCACACAAAACAGGATGGCTCAGTGAAGTGTAAGTGGATCAATAATTGGTCCTGACTATAGAAGAAAAGTTAGTGTAATAAATGAACTGAACTCTTCTCAAGTAGAATCTTAAAAAAAAATTTCTATAGAAAAAGTCAAACATAGACAAATGTAGCAATAATAATATAGTGAAGCTCTATTTATGCATTATCCAGTGTCAATGATGACCAAAATTATCCTAACCCATCTTTATGTATACCCAACTCATTTCCCCATACTCCTGATTATTTTGAAGCAAATCTGAGATATAATTTCTTTTCCTTGGTAAATATCTCAGTATGAATTTCTAAAACATAAGGACTATTTTTCAAAATATAGTAACACCATTATAACAATTGAAATTTAACAGTAAGTCCATGTTATCAAATATCCAGGGTTTACATCTTTTGACTTTTATAACTTTTGTTTGTTTACTAATAAGATGTAGATCATAACTGCTTCAGATACTGCTTAAGTTTCTTGTAATAGAGGTTCACTTTTTATATTTTTTATACTAGCAACTTTTAATTGATAAAATTGCATAATAGGTCTAAGATTTTGCTCATTGCATCAGTGTAGTACTATTTAATCTATTTTGTCTCTCATATTTCCTGTATTTTGTAGTAGGGCTGGATAAGATTTTTGTGTTTTGTTTTGCAAGAGTATTTCATTTTTATATTCAGTCTCATCAGGGGAATTACTCTCCTTTTTTCTCTATCAGTCATTGATGATCATTTCCTAGACCCCTAAATAATTAGTGTGCAAATGGTAATATTCTTATTCTATTATTCCTTCTTCATTTTTATCTGGATATTGCTATAAAGAGAAACTTCCTTTCATCAATTGTTTGGTTAGCTGCAGTACAAGTGGCATAGGAAACAGTAAACATTTGATGCTTTCATTGCCTTTACTAGTGGTCAATTGCCTACTATCTTCCAAAAGTGAGGACTTTAAAAAATTAAGGTGCTATTATGCACTCATGCATTTAAACACGTCTGATGTCTTTCAGTCTACTTCAGTATTCTTTACTTAGGCACTGAAATGACTCAATCTTTGACTAGTAGGAACCTATCCATTTTGGCTTCCATGTCTTTTGGCATTACACCACGACTCTTTGAGAGAAGCACTGCTTGTGGTATGACAATATACTTTAAGCCCATTTAGTACATATCCTGCTCAGACATGGATCAGCTATTTCTTAAAAGAGGTCAAGTACTTTTTTGTGTAAAACTATTTACAGACCATAGATTGGATAAAAGGAGTACTCATCACTATGGAATCTGTCATTATTTCTTGACCTCTTGAGTAGGAACAGCTAGGAAATATAGATTTTATTTCTGAAGTATATCATGAGATCCTAATGATACTTCTAATGCAAATTCAAGTTAACAGTGTTTTTATTTAATTTTATCTTACATCTTTATCTCTTTTTCTCCAGGTCAATTATTCCAGATTTCAGTGACACCAAATATTACTAATTTGCTTTATATTCTAAACTACATGTAAAAGCACCTCCAAAAAATAATACCAACATTATCACCATCAATAGGCTTATGAAAGAAGTTTAATTTTCCTTTATATATTTCATAACCAGGATGTACAGCCATTAATATGCTTTACATCCTTAGATTAGTTTCTCTCTGTGTAGAAATAAAACTATTTACACATTTACATTAATTGGTTTGCTATTTTTAATGTATTTTCCTTATACTGTCCCAATGCTTAGTAACTGTACAAGGCACATTGTTAGACTGGCCATTACAATACAATATTGATTTTCTACAATCCATCAATCTCAGATCTACAGGTAAATATATTCAGTGTTAGAACGGGTCCTTAGATTGATAACTCTCCAATCATTTAGATTGTCTGAACTCATTATCTAATAGAGGCTTCAGGGCAAATATTTTCTAAGTTATTGTATGTTCACAAAAGATTGTGTGTGGTTTTTATAATCCCAGGCTCATATTTTGTTTTCTTAACTATATTAAATGATGTTTTATTTTTCTCTAGCAAAAAATGTTACTTTCAAAGGGTCTGATGATAGTCTGACTTTATTTCTTTGTAATTAGTCTTTTTGTCTATATTGTCAAAAGATTTCCTTTCTTTTTTAATTCCACAATATATTTAAGAAGATATATCTCAATGTTGGAAACTTTAGTTTGATATGCCTAGATATACAGATATGCCCCCACTTCAAATGTAGCTTAAACTCTCCTTTAATATCAAGAGATCTTCTTAAATAACAGTTTTTAATACTTGTTCTGTTCCATTCCTTTAGTTTTCTTCTACAGGGAATTCTATTATTCATATACTGTATCTTCTTTGCATAAATCCTACATTTTTTACTTTCTATCATATCTTTTTTATCTCTCTTTTTGAATTTTAAAATGTTTGCACTTAAGTTTTAGGTTTTTATCTATATTGCTTGTCTATTCTTGTGTCTCTTATAGTTTCCTTCTTATTTCTGGAAATTTTTTTAAATTATAATTTTAGCTGACTTGCCTCTTTTGTCTCTCCAATAATTTGTGACTTTAAAATTTCTAATTTATATTGCTTTTTCATAACTTTTACTCTTTTTAAAATAGTTTTACTTCATTTTTGAAATATTAGTCTATACTTTTTCTGCAATAAGTTATTCTAGTTTTTTTTTCCTTTTTCTCTTAAAATATTTTGCATATTTGCATGGAATTTGACCAAGATATTATTCTGTTATTCTTTTTTTATCAAAGTAAAGTGAGTTTTACTATACCTTTAGGTGGGATGAGCAGACTAGAATAATTTTCTAGTTTTATGACTCTACAATTCTATTATTATTACTAAAGCAGTAAGAGTGTGCTTTGGTGTTGAATTCTGTCTCCTCCATTTCCTCCTTCCTCCTTCACGTTGATATCCTTCTTCTTTGCTTCCATTTTGTCTGTTTTCCTGAATGTGTTTCTTATTCCCTATACTTTTTCATCACATGGTGCTCTCTACTGAGAAAGAGCATTGGTATGTTCAAGAGTTCACAGGGCTTAAACTACTTCCAAAATTTTTAAGACTTTCTCATAATTCCCTTGAAATCACCTGAAAATTCAAGCCAACAACACCTCTGCCAGTTTCCTGCTATTCTCAGAATAATCTGTTGCTCATGTCATCAAGTTCCTCATCACAAAATTTTGGGGATTTTCTGTTCTTGGGATCTCCAGTTCTACACAGCTACAACGTGGGTATTGTAACTGGTTGGTGCTTTATTCCTACTTGCTTAGATTTTGGGGGCACTTAATTTTGTTGTACACATTTTTCTGAGATTTTGGCTTTACAGACTCAGTTGCTTTATGTTTTATATGTGGAAATTTAGGGAGTTTCAAATACTGCCTCTGTCACCATCATCTTCCTCAAACCTAGCAGAAATATCAGAATGAATGTTATTAAAATATAAAAATAATGTAGTAAGTTCCATATATATATATATATATATATATATATATATATATATAAAGAAAGCAAGAATAAGCAAAATAAGGAATTAAATTGAAATTAGCCACAATAGAACATTTATGCCTTTTAAAATGAGAGTTTTGGTCCTGTGAAATAATAACTATGTAAGAGTGCATAATTTTGCATGTGCACACACATACAAACATGCACAATGTTGCTAGATAAATGACCAATATCAGGAAAACAATAAGTTTTAAAAACCTAAATAAATAAATAAGTGAAATAAATAGATAATTGAAATAAATAGGCCAGTAAATAAATAGCTCACAGTATCTAAATAGAAAAAAAATGACTACTGGAAATGAAATACTAAAATATCATATAGTCTTGTAACAAGACTTAAACTGTCCAGAATTGATATATTTAAGAGTCCTTAGATACTATAAGATCTAATCTGGAATTCCACCTTGTGCCTAAGTGATTTTCCTAATTCACCCTGTAAATTATGAAATATGAAGTACATCCCCATTCTCTCCTTTAACAGTATTGTACATTGCAATCAAGTAAAATTAAACTTTTTCATTAATGATCCAGGATAGCCAAAAGTATCTTTAATCCAATCATACACCAAACAAAGAAACATTAACAACATATTTTAATTAATTTCATAATTCCATATAAGAACAATGCAGTACATTCTGGTACTTTGTAAATTAACAGCTCACTGTTACTTCTTAATTTATTTTTTCTTTTCTGTTATGTTCAATTGTCAATTGTGACCTAAATGTAAGTCAAAATGAGCTGATGCATCTACTGACAAATTGTAGAGAGGTAGGACTGCGTGAAAAAACAGACTACATGTATGCAGAGAAAATTATAAAAAGACACAACTTTTTCTGGCCCTCAAAACCCTCAAATGTTCAGAACTACTTTGTGAAACAGTTTCATAAAGTTCATTTTCCTAGTAAATTCGTTTTCTGAAAGCCAAAAGCACTTTCTCAAAGTTATGTACTTTCCTATCAACCCTACTGTTTGGGATGATGGAAAATGGAACCTCAGTGTTGGAAATGACCTTAGAAATCAAGTTATTTTCAAATATTACTACTAGTGTTAGTTTTCCCTTACAAATGAAAATGTTCAGGGATCCTCAAAAGATCAGATGAGAGCAGAACTATGTTGCACAAATTTGACAGGAATGGCTGAAAATCCAAAAATCTTACTTCACTCAGCCTTGTGGCAAGTGTCTGGATAATTCTGAAGAATATATTATGACTTCTGCATAGTTTGGAAACCACACTAATTCATCTACTTCATGGTTCAGATAAGGAAGCTGAAGTGAAATGATTTTCTAAGTTAGAAGTAGTTAATCAGTACAGAGCTGATGTTATATTAAGTAACTTGAGTTCAATTACAGTGTTATTTGCATTATACATGACAACCTGGACTTCCCTAAAAAATCTATTAAACAATTTGACTTTTATTTTTCCATTTTACTTACATACCTATACACCATTTTGGTTGACGGTTCAGTGTTAATTAAAGTGTTATAAGTTTAAGCATCATTTAAATGAACTTGTGGATCTCACAGTTTCCAAAAGACCTTAAATAAATCTTTGTGAATTAAGAATCTTATAGAATATTTCAAAGCTGTCCACTCATTTCTTTATTTTATAAACTGTAATTTATTGTATATAAGCTAAAATCAATTATGTAAACTTGCAAATGCATCTGTAGGAAAATATAGGCAATGCATGGGTGTGGAGAGAATAAGCTACTCCATGATATTGCTGCCATGGTATTGTTGCCTTGTCATGCATTTTGTTTTGTCAAGAACCTGCAGTAACCTTAAACTAACACTAGCTCCTCATTCAAGTGCATATGCTAGAGAGCAGCCTGCAGAATCACAAGTAAATCTAAGTTCCTGATATGACTTCCCCAAGAGCCCTTGTGAGCAACAGTCTCTCCTGCCTCCCGAGGCCTTCCACTAATGATCCCTAGATAAGACCGTTACCAGAACTCTTACTTTCTGGGATTGAATTGACCAATCATACCTTAGCCCAGAAACCCCAAAGAACTCCATTTATGGACCCTATAAAAGTATATGCCCTAGGCCCTGTCTTTCTGTCTGCACTCTGCCTTGATCTTCCCATGTGGCTCCTCACCTATACCTGCTTCTTCCTCCAAGAGTGGTGAGTAATAAGCTGTATTTCAATGTTTTTTGTGGTCTATTGTTGAGATGAGGCTTACCTTCCAGCACCCTATGCTGCATTTAACAAGTGCTAATTTGATAAATTTTTAACAATGAGAAAAAATGGGGAAAATTTAAGAAAAAATAAATCATGGGGAACAGGTATCATTGTTAACAACCAAAAGATCCTGGGAAAATAAAATAATTGTTTAGTATAATAAAGGTAATCTCTTTGTAATTTATCTTTTCTCTTCCACCTGAACTGTGGCTGAATGTCATCTGTTCTTTGGCAATACAGTAATCTCTATAAATCATATTTAATGGAAAACTAATAAAAATATACTAATGTTGCATATACTTCATGAAAATATAAACTTTTCAAGAAACAAAATATGTAGAACGAATATACTAATATTATTTTTCCCTCTCAAGACACATTTTCACTTCCAAATAAAGTCAGTAAGATGTTGCTTAAACAACACAAAAGCTAAACAGAAATAGATTTGAAACCTGAATAATTGATTGTTTCAAAATAAAATATGAAAACTTATCTTAGTTATAGTAATAATAAATATAGTTGACACTTATTCAACACTTTCTGTGGGAAGACACTATGCTCAGTACTGTAAATGCATTTGTCTTATCTCATTAATATAAATATATTATAAATATTATAAATATATTCATGTTGACATTTTGCAGATGAAGAAACTATTGAGTGTAGAGAGACCTGGGTCAAAATTATAGCTCTACCACATAGTAGATGTGGGGCAAAAGACAAATTATTAAATCTCTCTGAGTCTAGAATTTCTGCTCCAATAACTCAGAAATTCTATTCAAATCCTTATCCTGCAATATTATTGTGAGAACTAGAAAGTATGTATGAAAGAACCTGGCTAATAGAAGGCACTAAACATGGTGGGACTAATATACTGCTTTAGTACATGTGTAACTATTGCTTATTATCATAACTATTGTTACACTACTTTATGCTGTTCCCATTTCTACCATCAAGAATACTTTGATTTTTTACTATTTCAGTTTTATTTCTTCCCATGTGGCTAAAACAGCAAAAAATGAAGTAATCAAATTGTAAGAGTTCACCATAAGCTACTTGTTCAGAGATGACATTTCAAAAGTGACTTTATTTCCAAATGGGTCCAATCTCTTGAGAAATTAGTGGGGTTTGTAAAACATTCTGCATTGCAGAGATTAACAGCCTCTGGCCATTTCTAAAAATGTAGGAGACATTGAAGCAAATTACTATTGATTTACTTTCTTGAAACTGACATTCTCTGCAACTAGCTGATAATCAGTGGTTAATTCAATAGATAATCACTCTCCATAATTGTCCCATTTTTAATAATCTTGGTGGAACCTTCAGTAAAAGGCCCCTCACTATTACCCCAATGAAAGGATACTAGGAGCCTAACAATTCTCTTCCTAGTGTAAGATTATTTCCCCCATTATCCTTTTAAATACAATTACACAGGTTTATTAATAAAAAAATCTATTTTTTAGCCACAAGGGGATTTTTATGACATAAGGCTTGTCATTTTAGGACATTAATCTCACTCACTCCACATCACAACTAACCCCAAACCAACTGGCAGTTCACCTCATTTGCCATAGTATACAGAAACTAAAGGTTTATTATTACCATGTAATAATTTCAATGACTCTTTTAATATGTCAGTAAATTGTCTAATCAGTTTTCCTTCTCTAACCCCACTTATGATTATTAGCAAAGTTAATAATATTTTGAATATTGGCCTATCAAATACAAGAATCATTTAACTCAAAATAAACCTTTTATTAATACTTATCTGCAACAGTATAAATCTACTGAATACGTCTTACAAACCACCTAGAAACTTAGATGAATTAAATCAATTGGATAATTCAATCAATGAATGGGTCTTGTTGACAATTCATGTGGGGAATTCTTGGATACAGAATAATAAAGAAGTTATTTTTTTCAAAAAGTACTACAGTTTTTATTCATTCTAACAAATTCTTATTAAATGTCCAATTATATTCAGT
Source organism: Manis pentadactyla (assembly GCF_030020395.1). NCBI lineage: Eukaryota > Metazoa > Chordata > Mammalia > Pholidota > Manidae > Manis > Manis pentadactyla. Next base: position 63,271,125 of record NC_080025.1, on the reverse strand, counting down.
CTTTCTTACAAAGCTTCTCATTATAGTGAGCAGTCAGCTTCTAGTTTTCTAAGATGTAATTCATAGTTATCCAAATAATTTTCCCCCTTTCTAAATTCCTTGCTAATGCCACATTCATGAACCAACTTACTTCCAAATATTTTCAATATTCAAACTGCATGCCATCTACCTGCTCAGGAAAGGCAGTTCTCAAATTGTCTCTAACTGGTGAAATTTAATACTCCTCAAAGACCCTGTTAAAAATATAGTCCAGAAGTAGTACCTTCCTATGGCAAATGGCTTGAACCAAGAGAAAGAATACTAACATAAATGAATAAATGTCATTCCCTGTGTTGTCAGAAACTCCATTAGAAGAAGTTACAAATTGTGTGGAAGAAAAAGGAATACCAATGGATGGCTTCTTGGCAAAATGGGGAAATGTGCTTTCTTCCCTCTACCTCAGGGTGATTGTATATTTCAAGGGTTCATGCAAATATGAATTAAATGTTAATTTAGTGCCTACAAGGTGCCAACATGCTTCTGGAGGTCTAATGGTGAATGAGATAAACAGTCTAATAGTCTAGGTGGGGGGGAAGAAAACACAAAAGTCAACAAATAAATGAAGATGGCAATATTAGATGACTCTAAACACAGGGAAATTTTTAAAAAGTAAATAATAAAGTGCTACTTTAGATAGGGCAGTCAGGGAGGTCAGTTCAAAGAAGTTGGTATTTGCATTAATGAATGTAAAACTTCAGAGAAGAGTAAGTGAATAGCAGGAACAAACCCATTAGCTGAGTGTGAACTTTCTTAAAATATCCACCTTCTTCAAGAAGGTATACTATCTAGTCAACAGGACTCCAAGACTGGATAAGGATTGAAGTCAGAACAAGAGCATCCAGAACTCATCCATGGTCTAGAGAGTTCAAGAAATGAGTCAACCCACAAAATGGTCACTGTGGGATAGAGGAACGTTTTTTAAATTGTTAAATCATGAAATAGATACTTGGTTTGACCTACCAGGTACAAAGTAAATTCTACACATTTTCTTATCAATAGATAATTCATTTACTAGCCCCCAGGACTGAATTTGGAAAACACATTTAAAGTGTTCATAGTCTAATACATTCCACAATCATTTATTGATTGTCGTGTCCTTGGTTAGTATTAATAGAAATAGAAATTGAAAATTAACCTACTCTTTCCAGTAATGTATAAACAACTACTTTTGACATCCTTACCTCGACATGTTAAAATGAAAGTTTAAATTTCAGACTATAAATTCTCTTGCCTTTTCTCTCCCAAATTCAACACCACTCATTTCCATTTAGCATATGTTAATTCCCTTGGCAATTTTGCAACCTTGACAATGCGCACAACCAAGCCGTGACTTACTCTCAAATGCTTGCCTGAGTCCAAAGCGCAGGTTTTATCATTGGTTACTCAAATGAAACTCTCTTTGAAGATCCATTATAATAACTTTTTTAAGTGGAAAGTTTTCCAGCATGCTAAACAATTTCAAAATGAAAACACAATTATTTATAAAACAGATCAAAAGCACTTCAGAAAAATTATAACAGGGTAGTGAGTCAATAAATAATGAAAGCCTATTTCAGGAATACAGCACCTTTCAGCCAAAGTGCTTTATGTACGGAGATAGCTTCAATCATTCTCTCCAAAGTAGAATGCACTTTGTAACATAGCCATTTATGAAAGGAAAAATAAAACAACTGTACCCTACTTAAAACACAAAGAGTGTGTTGGATGACAAATTGTGGTCAGTAGAATGCATTTAGTTTAGGATTGCAATACTTTAGCCAAAAGTTTCATGAAAATTAATTTCATCCTCAAATCAATTATGAGAAAGTCCAAACTGTAGTCAGTATAATTGAAAGTCATGAAGATAGACAATACACTTGCCTAAGTTAGAGGCTAATATTCATACTGACCTAAACATTTCATTATCATAAGCCTTTGTGAGAACAAAGCAGGCAAGGTTTTACCAATAAAAGCAGAGACTAAAACAAAATAGCAAGAAACATGATGCTTTATGTCCTACATGACACCAAAGCCCAAAGTAAACAGTGTAATTATTTTAGAAAATGAAGACCTTGTTAAGAATGCCTATATTTATGATATGGTTCATTTTTTTAAATCTCTGCTTATGACCTATAGTTGCTTCTATGTCTCAATTCCTGTGCCTTAAATTCTCTACTCCCTGTGTTTTGCCGTTGTTATTGTGCATCTCATAGTACATATAACTTTTATATTGAGAAGCTGATTTGCCAGTATTACTTGGAGTATTTTAAAGCTGATTCAACCATCTTTTCTAGTGAAACTAGAGCCCAGTACTGTAAAATCAGATTCTATAGCAATCCAAGAAGATTGGAAATTATAAGAAATTATAAGAAACATAAATGATCTTAAAAATTCAATTAATTCAAAATTGTTAGATTGGATTAAAAAATAATTTTAAAACCTCTGTGTTATTTGCTAGAGACATAGGTAAAACATACAAATATAGAAAGTTTGAAAATAAACAATGGAAAAATACATATTTCAACAGCGACATTTTACTAAGTAACAGCTTGCATTATACAGATATCAAACAAAATTGTCCTTAAGGGAAAAAAACATTATTTCAAGTAAACAGGGTAATTCCACAGTAATAATATAATAAATCAGAAATATATCACTGTTTTAATCTGTACATAAATTTCTATACTCCTGAGAAGAGGACCTAGAACATAAAAAGTGAACATTGAAAATTAAATCTGTAAATATAAAGAAATTCTCAAAAACATAATTGGCATTCTTGACCAGTTAATGTGTATAACATACTGCATTGATCATATGTAGAGCACATTCTTTTCAAATATATAAAATTGACTATATACTGGACCATATAACAAGTCTCAACAAATTTAAAAAATAGAATTCATACTGAATATGTTCTCTGGCAAGAAATATAGTTAAGCCATAAATCAAAAATACAAAAATAAATATAGAAAATTATAACTTTGGAACTTAAGAAATAGATTTATAAATAATCCAAAGTCTAAAGAAGACATGTATAATATTAAATGCTTACATTAGAAAGGAGAAAGACTGAAAGAAGTTCAGAAAAAAACATCAATGGAACAAATTTAAAGAAGATAGAAGGAATAAAATAACAAAAACAATGAGGGATACAAATTCATGAAATAGGAAACAAAATTTCAGTAGAGAGGATCAAGAAGCCAAGCACTGCTTCTTTGAACAGACTAATACAATTGATGGGTCTCTAGTGAAATTGATCAAAAAAAATTAAAGGCACATATAAACAATTTCAGCAATGAAAAAGGAGATAGATCTGCATAAGATATTGTAAGAATATTTACAGAATATTATAAAGTATTCTATGACAATAAATGTGAAAATTTAAGAGGAAATGGACAAATTTCTAGAAAAATAAGATTGACCAAACGTAATTCAAGAAGTAGAAACCCTGAATAGTCTTACAACCATTAGAAAAATCAATGCAGTCATTGAAATTTTTCCTACAGTAGAAATTCCAGGCTCAAATGGCTTCATCTGATTGCTCTCTAATCAAAGCAAAAATAATTGTGGTCTTATGCTATTTTGAAAAGGAGAAAAGAGAGGATACTCAGCAACATTGCTTATGATGCTATCATACTTTCAATACCAAAACTCAAAAAGAATAGAATGAAAAGGGAAGTTTTAAGCTAATATTACTAATAAACATAGATGCCAACATTCTAAACAAATAATAGCAAATCTTAACCTAGTAAATTCCAAAAATATCTTATTAGAACTGACAGGATGTGTACATACTTTCCTAATAAGAGTAACTTTTTTAGATTACTAGCTGATCTGTAAATTTGAAATGTTGCCCATTACTAGCAAGACATGCTAACAGACCTTTATCTGCATTCTTAGTAGTTCATATAAAACAACATATGACATAAAGGCAGCTCTGTTTGAAACAGATAATATATCATAACTCTCCTGGCTTTTCTATGGATTCAAAAAATATCCATTACTGTAATACATCATAAAACTGATTAACAGAGCAATCATCTGAGTAGGTGCATACTAGGCTTATCAAAGGGGAAAGCTAATAAAGTCTAAGCACACTTTGGAGAAACATGGTATAATTGTATATAAAAAGGGATGTTATATTAGTAAAGTTAAAATAAGCAATATACACAGAGGACCTTAACATCTAAAAATACCTTCATAATATACTCCCTTGGGAGGTTCCAGAATGAAACATTACATATCTTATAATTAAGAGTGAAAAAGACATGTAGATATCAAGATCTATATTTATACCGTTGACTGTAAATTAATACATGGAATTTTTTTGTAGTCCTTTCCATTCATCCTTACTGAAAGTTCCCTTTTAATTTTATCATACATATCTGCTGTGATAAATGCTCTATTTCTTTAAGAAATGTTTTTGCATACTTTGAAATTATCAGTTGAAAATAACTAACATGCTTATAGCACATTAAGTTTATAAAGCTATGTAAAATACATTGCTTTATTTAATTCCTGAAATGACTGAGAATTAACCATGAATTATACAGCCAGGAAATCACTGGTGTTCTCTGTCAGAGAGTTTCTGTCAACAAAAGAATGAGGAGAAAGAGATTAGAAATGGATACAACGGAAATCTCTTTCAGGAGCTCCTCTGCCTAAGGTAGCAAAAAATGGGAGTTGATACACGAAGTGGGACCAAAAGCAGAGGTACACTTCTTTCAGACTAGAGAAATAATGGCATGTTTTCATGGCAATGGGATCAATGGAGCAGGGATAAAAACATGAATAAAGGAGGAGAGGTGAGAACATTAAGGAAGGATCACTGCTCTGAATTAAACTCAGGAGTCAGCAACTTGTTTTTCTCTTTCAACTGTATTGGTTTAGCCTCCAGGGCATTTATGTCAGGTTTAACTGGGGAGTGGCTTTGCCAGGTCTTTAGTATAAGGTGGCTAAGTCTTGTAAATCCTTTCCCCTGTACACTTGCAAGTAAGAATATATTATTAATAATAAGAGCAACAGCCCTCTCCTCTCCTCTCATTCTTCCTCTCATTCGCTCCCTCTGGCTGTTGCTTCTTCTCACTCACCTTCTCCTGACCTTCTGAGCAACAATAAAGAACTGAAGTGAAAAAAAAAAAAATAAGAGCAACAATAACGAATGATAACAATATAATGCAATATTAACAACAGCAATAATAAAATCACTAACACTACCATCAGTTTGTCATGTGTATTCCAAATATTAACCCAGCACCAAAATGTATGATCAATAATCCTTGCAAATATTCTATAAAATTGTTATTATCAGCACCAGTTTACAAAAGAGGAAACTGGAGCTCAGAAGCTAATAAACAGTAACTCCAAACCTTTTAGATTCCAACACCCATGATGTAAACTGCCTACCATGGTGTTTGGAACACAGTAGGTTCTCAGAAAAAACTCTTAATATTTATGTCTACTCATCATTTTCTTAGAGGACATTAGAAAGACAGTAAAGAACTCCCACTAACAAATGTTTAAAATGCTTAGATACCTTTGGGATCTAGCAGTATTTTTAGCAGGCATTAGCAACCTGTTAATAGATAACATCAATCTGGGAGACCAGGCTCTCTAGTCTAATTTGCTTCTTGCCCAGATCCAAACTGAAGAAGCCTCCTTGTTGTGTAGGATTATTTCTCTATATTTTCATTTACATGTTTTATTTCTCTTCATTCAGTGTCCCAAGACTTCAGCAATCAAATGACATAAAGAATTTGCAGATTCTTTTCCCAACTCCTTTCAGGAAGGGCCTACTACATACAGACCTCAAATGTAGGAAAATGCACAACTACCTGAGGGCCTCCTGCTTTCATTTTACACCCTCAGCAAAATGGCCTTTTTATAGCCAGAGATTCATTAAACACATCTATGAAAGCCACTACTCTTTCTGAGGAGGGAAGGTAAGTCAGTCACTTATTTGGGACTGTTTCCAAAGACACATAATCCTCCTGAACAACAAAAGATTTACCCATGACATAATTTCTTCCAAAACTGAGAGTGATGGAAGCTTATAAAACTTTAGAGAAGAAAAGACAACTTTTACATAGTTTCTGAAAACTTAAGGAAATTTCCTATAGAAAAAATGAGATGTTAATAAATTTGGAAAAAATTTTTTAGCACGTGCTGTTCTAAAGGCAAACCTGTTCAACAGGGGATTCAAAGATGAGAGTATGAGGAGAAGATAAGGCTTGGAATTATTTTGAGCTGTTCTGTAATTAGCCTATAAATGATCAAAAATATTACATATCATTATAACACCTTCCAAATATTTAAATATTCAGTCCACTCATTTAATTTTTTTCTTCTTTATTTTCCTATAACATAACAAAAACTCTGCTCCTGGGTCTTGTTTCTGAACTTCAGATTCTAAAAACTATAAAAATTTTAAAAATTGATTGAATTATTTCATTTCTTCATTGATAGATTTCTAAAAGTGTTATTTTCCATACTTATTGCAATAAACTAAGGTATAATGCTAAAGTTTTATGAAATATGTGTTTTATGAAATAAAGTTTTATGAAATTTGTTTTATAACACTAGAAAATAAACAGGAAATCTAAATAAGAAACAGCCTTCATTAAAAAAAAAACGCCACAGGATAAAAAAATTTTTTTCTACATGCTATTCAATTAAAAAATGAAATGTTTGCAGGTGTTTTCTTTTATTATTATGAAATGAGTACACATGATAATGGACATTTAGAAGCAAAAATAAGAAGAGTAGAGAATGCTTTCTCAAGAAAAGGTATGTGTTAAGTTTCAAATCAAGGACATGAAGCCACTAATAAAAATATTTTACAAACAGACCAATTAACAGCAATGAAATTGAATTGGTAATCAAAATACTACCCAAGAACAAAACCCCCAGGCCAGATGGATTTACCTCAGAATTTTATCAGACATGCAGAGAAGACATAATACCCATTATCCTTAAAGTTTTCCAAAAAATAGAAGAGGAGGGAATACACCCAAACTCATTCTATGAAGCTAACATCACCCTAATATCAAAACCAGGCAAAGACCCCACCAAAAAAGAAAACTACAGACCAATACCCCTGATGAACATAGACGCAAAAATACTCAACAAAACATTAGCAAACCGAATTCAAAAATACATCAAAAGGATCGTACACCATGAACAAGTGGGATTCATCCCAGGGATGCAAGGATGGTACAACAATCGAAAATCCATCTACATAATCCACCACATCAACAAAAAGAAGGACAAAAACCACATGATCATCTCCATAGATGCTGAAAAACCATTCAACAAAATTCAACATGCATTCATGATAAAAACTCTCAACAAAATGGGAAGAGAGGGCAAATACCTCAACATAATGAAGGCCACATATGATAAACCCACAGGTAACATCATACTGAACAGCGAGAGGCTGAAAGCTTTTCCTCTGAGATCGGGAACAAGACAGGGATGCCCATTCTCCCCACTGTTATTCAACATAGTACTGGAGGTCCTAGCCACAGCAATTAGACAAAACAAAGAAATACAAGGAATCCAGATTGGTAAAGAAGAAATTAAACTGTCACTATTCGCAGATGACATGATATTGTACATAAAAAACCCTAAAGACTCCACTCCAAAACTACTAGAACTAATATCACAATTCAGCAAAGTTGCAGGATACAAATTTAACACACAGAAATCTGTGGCTTTCCTATACACTAACAATGAACTAATAGAGATACCAGGAAAACAATTCCATTCACAATTGCATCAAAAAGAATAAAATACCTAGGAATAAACCTAACCAAGGAAGTGAAAGACCTATACCCTGACAACTATAAGACACTCTTAAGAGAAATTAAAGAGGTCACTAACAAATGGAAACTCATCCCATGCTCCTGGCTAGGAAGAATTAATATAATCAAAATGGCCATCCTGCCCAAAGCAATATACAGATTCGACGAAATCCCTATCAAATTACCAACAGCATTCTTCAATGAACTGGAACAAATAGTTCAAAAATTCATATGGAACCACTAAAGACCCTGAATAGCTAAAGCAATCCTGAGAAGGAAGAATAAAGTGGGGGGGGATCTCGCTCCCCAACTTCAAGCTCTTCTACAAAGCCACAGTAATTAAGACAATTTGGTACTGGCACAAGAACAGAGCCACAGACCAGTGGAACAAAAAAGAGACTCCAAACATTAACCTAAAAATATATGGTCAATTAATATACGATAAAGGAGCCATGGACATACAAAGGGGAAATGACAGTCTCTTCAACAGATGGTGCTGGCAAAACTGGACAGCTACATGTAAGAGAATGAAACTGGATCACTATCTAACCCCATACACAAAAGTAAATTTGAATTGGATCAAAGACCTGAATGTAAGTCATGAAACCATAAAACTCTTAGAAAAAAAACATAGGCAAAAATCTCTTAGACCTAAACATGAGTGACTTCTTCATGAACGTATCTCCCTGGGCAAGGGAAACAACAGCAAAAATGAACAGGTGGGACTTCATCAAGCTGAAAAGCTTCTGTACAGCAAAGGACACCATCAATAGAACAAAAAGGTACCCTACAGTATGGGAGAATATATTCATAAATGACAGATCCGATAAAGGGTTGACATCCAAAATATATAAAGAGCTCACACACCTCAACAAACAAAAAGCAAATAATCCAATTAAAAAATGAGCAGAGGAGCTGAATATACAGTTCTCTAAAGAAGAATTTCAGATGGCTAACAGACATATGAAAAGATGCTCCACATCGCTTGTCATCAGAGAAATGCAAATTAAAACCACAATGAGATATCACCTCACACCAGTAAGGATGGCCACCATCCAAAAGACAAACAAGAACAAATGTTGGTGAGGTTGTGGAGAAAGGGGAACCCTCCTACACTGCTGGTGGGAATGTAAATTAGTTCAACCATTATGGAAAGCAGTATGGAGGTTCCTCAAAATGCTTAAAATAGAAATACCATTTGACTGAGGAATTCCACTTCTAGGAATTTACCCTAAGAATGCAACAGCCCAGTTTGAAAAAGACAGATGCACCTCTATGTTAATTGCAGCACTATTTACAATAGCCAAGAAATGGAAGCAACTCAAGTGTCAATCAGTAGATGAATGGATAAAGATGTGGTACATATACACAATGGAATATTATTCAGCCATAAGAAGAAAACAAACCCTACCATTTGCAACAACATGGATGGAGCTAGAGGGTATTATGCTTAGTGAAATAAGCCAGGCAGAGAAAGACAAGTACCAATCATTTCACTCATATGTGGAGTATAAGAACAAAGAAAAACTGAAGGAACAAAACAGCAGCAGATTCACAGAACCCACAAATCGACTAATAGTTACCAAAGAGAAAGGGACTGGGGAGGATGGGTGGGAAGGGAGGGATAAGGGCAGGAAAAAGAAAGGGGGCATTACAATTAGCATGTATAATGTGGGGGGGTATGGGGCCGGCTCTACAACAGAGAAGACAAGTAGTGATTTTACAGCATCTTACTATGCTGATGGACAGTGACTGTGAAGGGGTATGTGGGGGAGACTTGGTGAAGGGGGGACTAGTAAACATAATGTTCTTCATGTAATTGTAGATTAATGATACCAAAATAAGTAAATAAATAAATAAAAAATAAATAAAAATATTTTACAAAATAAGTGTTAGGTTAGTTCTACCTTCACATTAATTATATAAACAGCTAAAAATGAATGTAAGAAAATAAATGCAGTTACAATTCCTTAGCATAGCATTTTTTCAGGAAGCAAACAGGTGAGGGAATAAGACTCTTTAACTTAGTACTCAACAAAAAAAACTTCTCATTGATATCAAAAGCCAAAATGTGTATTTTAAAATGGTCTCACTTCATAAGAATTGATAAGGAAGAGGTGAACTGTATTTGAAACTGATGTGATTATATATCTGAAAAATTCAAAAAGCAAATGGAAGAAAACAAAATAAGTTAATTTTATGAAGAAGTAAGTTATAATTTATGGAAATCAGTAGCCTTTTTAAAATTAAAACAGAAAACCTTGTGTGTATGTATGCATGTATTTAATATATATAGAGAAACATAGTGTATGTATATATCTAGTATATATGTATATATATATATGTATAAAATATGAAGAGGCTCAGTCTTGCTTATAATTAGAAAAACACAAATTAATACTTCATTAAATATCGTTTCTCATCTAAGGATAAACAGAAAAAAAAGTTTGAAAACAACATCACTGATGAGACTCTGAGAAAAAGGCACATTGCAAGTAGAAATTAGAATAGATTTGAACATTTTACAGATGTCAAAAAATCTGGTAAAATTCCTTATTCATTTATTCTCTGACATAGCAAACTCACTTCTGGAAATCCATTCCAAAAGTACAATGGGAAAAATGTACAGAAGGTATATGCCAATGCTACTCATTGTAAGAAACCTATTTTAGATGACAACCTGTAAAATTTTTCATAACACACCATGACAAATATCTATGGCTTAAAAAATCACCCATTCATTCCTTGTTCATGCTTTTGCTAGCCAGCTGAGATTTTAGAGACACAGCTGGCCTTGACTACATATCATAAGTCAGTATAAGCCAGCTGCTTTAGCTGTTTTTTATCTGGGACAATTGGGCTACATGGGTTAGATGCACCAGAGAGCAAGATCAAAAACATAGTTTTTTTTGCAAGTCTTAAGTTTGCATCAGGTCCACTAATACATTCTTTACCAAAGCAAATCCCTAGCCAAAGCCGTAATCAGTGTTTTGTAGGTATATATATAATAAACCCTGAGGAAAGACATGTATATAATATTACTAAGGGTGTAAAGAATCAGGACTATGATTCATTCTGTTTCACAACTTAAATTTTCATCAACAGGGAACTTGCTGAACAATGTGTGACATATCCCAAAACTAGGAAACTATGAAGCTGTAAGAAAGAATAACATATAACTATGAAAAAATGTCAAATACGCAGTGTTATTTGAAAAGGGAAAAAGAGAAATTTTGTATATTGCACTTCCCATCATGTCTAATTACCAAGTTATATTACAACTATGATGCCAAAAATATATATATAAATGACTCCAATTATCTCAGGTCTCAATTTTTATTTACTACATAAAACTATGCTCACTCATGTTTAGTTTACAGCTCATTGTTTACACAGTGCAAGAAGGGAAAAGAGAGTCATGTGGGTGTGAAGAAGGGAGACCACGTTTCAGGAAACAGGGACCATAATTGTGAATAGAATTGAATTTAATTTGCTGGAAGACCTTCAACAAATTGCTGGGAGCCCCCAAGGCTGAGCACTGTTTTAGGTTCCTTAAAGTTGGGTTTGGTTTGGTTTGGTTAAAATACCTTATCAGCCATACCTCGCTATTTCTGTGCCTTATCCAAATTCAGGGTAGCCTTGTTTATTTATGCTCTGGGATTTCTTGACTGTCAGTTACTACCACTATTTACCTTCCTTTCTCTCTTCTTATTCAGAAGATCAACAGGAGTAAAAGTAGTATAAAAACTCTTTCCTCTACTAAACACTTCAGCCTTGTGTAACTCTATGTTGATTTCCTGTTTTTCCCTCCTCTTGCTATAATTCTTATAATGAGAACCTTGGATTCTCTTTGTTCTTTTGCTTATACATCTCCTCCAATGACCCTTGATCAGCTCTTCAACGATCCTGGTAGGTTAGCAGCACAATTTATACTCCTTAGAAGGCAGAGAAAGTGAAAGCATAAGACATTGCATTTGCTATAAATTCCCTAGTTCAGGTTTCCTCTAAGTAATAATTCACCAAAACAATCAGGGAAACTTTAGAAAAATTCTGATTCTGGTCTTCAACTCCATATTTTCTGCATTGAAAATTAAGTAGAAAAAAGTAACATTTGGTATAATAGAATTGAGAACCATTGCTTTAAATTAAAAGAATGTTTGAGTGTCTAATAGGCTTTAGAACATTGCAGGATAGGGAAAATTCTATTTAGAGAAGCAAAAAATGAACTTGATAAAATTAAAAGGATGGGAAACTGATACTATCTCCAAAGAAGTGTGTTCAGTGCAATACTAATTATATGATCTAGTGTTTAGTATGTTGCTTCTTTCTTATTTGTATTACTGAAACCATTCTGTGACAATTCTGACTCATTTTCTTTTGTCTTATCCTGTGGTTCCTGGAGACAGGATGAGAATAGTTATCTCTTGGGTAATTTTTAAAAAAATATCCTTACTTGAACTTGTCTGATAGACCTAATTTTCTAACTCATTACTTTGCCATAAACCGTTACAAAATTCAAGTGAGCAAAGTCAGAAGGTTTAAAATTCAGATTAGTACTTTATTTCATTTCTTTATTTCTTTGTAAAGTGTCCTTCTATCCCCACTAGTATCGTAATTCACATAATCTTTGATATTTCAACATTCTCTCTTCATGTTTTCTTGTATTTAAAAATGTTTCAGAAATATGCTATGCTATGCAGTTGATGTCAAACACCGTTATGCCAGCTGGCATAATTTAAATACTATTCAAAAAACAGGAAAAATTAAATAAATTATATTCCACCTACATGTGAGTGAAAGTTTTGTGAAGTGTTAAGAGTGCCATTCACTTTCATTTCCTGATGATAGTCAAATGTTTTACATAAAATAACAATCAGGAAAGAAATCTGCTGTCACTATTCCATTGCTTAGCTCGTTTATATATATATATGTATATATAGTTACTCAATTTCCTCCAAGAAAAACAGGTTTTTATGTTTTTTGTCACTACTACTCAGTAAATAGATTTAATACCTATGGCTTTTAGATCAGTGGAATGTCATATTTATTTTAATCTTGCCTTTAGCAGATCTCTGTCATCCCGTATCAAGAATCTTAATTTAATTACTTATGCAAAGTCCCTGTAACTATGCAAGCAACATATACATAGATGTCAAGGATTAGAATGCAAACATTTTTGGGGGGCCATTAACCCACCTACCACAAAACCAAAACAGAAACATTATTCCTCCTCCATGAAGCCTCCCTAGATTTCCTCGTGCACACTAACACATCCATGTTGTAAACTCATATGGTGTATTTTGTGTATCTCTGTTGTTGGTACTTGTGTGATTACCTAGCTTAGACTGCTAAACTATGAGTGCCCTGAGGACAGGGCTGTGCCGTCTGATTGAAAAAGCCATAGTTGAAACTAAAATTAAAGTGTTTTGAAATTGAGACTATTTCATAGTTTACTGATAGAAATGTATTTACCTATATTTGGTTTTTAGAGATTATGGTATCATGGTAAAAGAGATCAACAAATTGCTCTATAACTAGTCATTTTCAAGACTGACAAATGTTAACATTAAGTTGTATATTTCCCTCTCTTGGGTATTAGCTGAAGATTTATTGCTATCTCCTTTTTCCCTAAAGCCACCAAAAATTTCAATATATTTCAATATATTTATACTAATATATCATCATGTAAAATGACTTTTCATCTTTGGGAAACAGAAAATACTCTACAAACTATTGTATTCAGTAAGAAATCTGAGTTCTATCATTCTGGAAAAGAACCTGAGTGTTTTTATAACTATATTTATTCATAAATACTGTATTTAAAAAAAGAATTTGGTCATTACATTAAGCAAGAACCTTCAGTTATGAAAAGTAGATTTCAAAATGTGCTTTTAGGGTTTTTTCCCAATTGAAGAAAAATTTCTCATTTGTGTATTATTGGAAACAAGGAAAAATAAATATCCTTACAGATTATTCTAGATAGGCTGATTTTGTTCAGAGGTTAACAAAATTGATATTATAATGACCTCAATATTTATTAATAAATATCTATATGACATAGTTTGCTGTGACAAAAAAAATGACAATTTTTCAATAAAATATTTATTAAATCTGCAGTTTGTGCAGAATAATTGAAAGGAATGGCAACCCTTGGTCAATACCATGAAAAGCAAAGGGAGTCTGGATAATTTACCACTCACTGAAACTGGCTTTCTGTGCAAGTAACTCATCAGCAGCATCAGTGGGAAATAATAGGCATTAACGGCAACAGACCTAGGTACCTGCTGTCATATGTCAATAACTGGATTAGATTTTGTAGTTCAGGTTTGCCTCACCGTTTCACTTCTTTGCCAGCCTCATAAGAATAGCCATAAAATGAAAAACCATTACCATGAGATGTTTCTGGTAGCAAACAACAGAATGAGTCACAACATGAGACAAATTGAGACTCTTTAAACTCAGCCTCTCCTCATCAGTGAGTTGATGTAAACCATCTATAGATTACAATTGCTTAATAGCCAGTAAATAATCACTATACTTCTACAAACATAAATTCATAACAAAGTCAATAGATTTTAGCGATTGCAACTGAAACTGAAATATAATTATATCAATTATAATGGAATAAATTTGACAACCACTTATTTTTGAAAGACAGAAACACTTGCAAAAATCATTTTATTTTGTATCTATAGCTGAGTCTTTCAAATAAACTAACAATGGGCAGATTAATAGGAGAAATGTATACAAGTTTCTTAATTTTTAATATTACATGTACAGGGGCATCACAGGGAAAAAAAAGTGAACACCCCCAAAAAGCAGTGAGATTTGAAAGCTTATATGTAGTCTTAATAGGGGGAGGGAAGGGAGATGTAGGACTCCTAGGGGAGAGTAAATAATTTTTAGGAAAGATGAATGGTCCCTCAGAAGAATAGATGGGAGGTATGACAGTTCGTTACAAAGTTTTTATGTGGTGTTGGACTTCCAGTCTCCTCTCCTGTGATACGAATCAATCCTCCCTGGTTAATGAAACTCCTGGGGAGAAGATTTATTACAAATGAACTCTTTTTGTAGGATCTGTCTTTAGGCAGAGGATGGGAGTTCACAGATGCCTGTCCCTGCATCTGCCGCTTTTTAAGTGCCCTCGACTCAAAATAATCAGTATTCCAAAGTGACATAACTTGGGGTGGCATATCCTGAACTCCTTATTTTTTTCAATACTTTATTAAATTATACCCAAAATTCAGAGTGCCAATAAATCAAGAAGAAATTTAGGCTATGCAGATTGGGAATATGATTCTTCTACAAACAATGATAAATGTTTCTGAAGTTTCTGAATTTGGAAGTTAAATTCTTTAGGAACTCCATTGATTGCTTAGGAGATTAAATCTCTTCTATTACTTTATATCCTACATAAATCTAACTGAGCTGTTTTCATTTTCCTTAACTTCTTTTCATGTTATTTTAAAAGTGTGTGCTTTTTAATGCCAATATCCTCAAGATGACATTTATATGTTCTCATAGGAGTGAAATAAAAGACAGAAATGAAGACACATTTTGAAAAATTGGTAATGTAGTCATTTTTTGACTGGCATTAGCACAACAGAGTCATTGTTATGTTCTGAGTTGTTCTTTTTCCGTGATATGACCCACCTGAGGTACTTTTTAATCATTCCTGTTACTTTCTCTGAGGACAGTCCCTCTCAGTCCTAGAGGGCAAACTATTAATATGCCTGGACGAGAACATCTGACAGAGAAAACAGCAGCCCAAGCAGAGTACACCATTGTACTCACATGAAGTTAACCTGAAAAGGGTCAAACTTTTTCAAATGATTTGTGTTCAGTTAATGGTCTAAGAAAGCAGCAAATGATCATTATAGAGAAACCCACCAAAGTGAGATTTCTTTTATCTTCAAATAAGATGGGAATAAAAATTTTACATGAACATGTATGTCTAATGATCTTAATGCTGTGTGTGTGAGCCCATTGTGTGTTTAATTATTTGACAAAGCTAACTTCCTTTTAGTTTGGGATGAATTTGTAACTAATAGTCATGATACATAGTACTTCAAACTTCACAAACTGCTTCCACAGACATTATTTTAATTAAGTCTTGCCAACTTCTTGGGAAATAAATATTATAATTTCACTTTTAGAATAGTGAATCTGACACTCAAAGAATTTATGGTATCTTCTAACTCCATTTCCTTTGTTCATTTCATTAAACTTCAGCAAGTCTTACTTGTATTGAGTATATGGCATAATCCTCTACATATCAAAGACTTGGGATTTCTATTAAGATGTTTATCACTTTTTATTAATAAATATTTGCTCAAAGAAAGGACATTCTTTGGAAACAGATGTCAAATTCTTGTATTAAGGAAATTTTAAAAACTAGCATTAAATATTCTAAATGCAACAAAAAGAAAAATTTGTGTTAGAAAAGATATTTCCAATTGGAAATGTAAATAATTAAACATAATTTTAAGGACTAATATAGATTTGAGTTCCTAATCCAATAAAGAAAATTAAGGTAGATATTATGGCTTAGCTACACAAAAGCCATTCAAAATCAAAATTTCCCTTTTATTCCTCTAATAAACAAGATGGAAATGTAAAATGCTCACTTTCCCTGTGTATCTTAAAAGGGGATGTGAGAACCATTTCTGCCCAGGAAATGTGAGCAACATTACTGAGTAGGGGTGCCAGGAGATATTTATAAAGGAACAGTTTAAGTCAGCCTGCTTGCCTTTAGCCTTTGGCTTTTCCTATTTTTCCACCTGGAATGTAGATGCAATGTCTAAGAAAATGGGATCATTTTATTAACAGTGATAAAGATACATGCATAGGATGGGCAGTCAGGAAAATAGAAGAATCTATCTGAATAACTACTCCAGGCTCCTTATTCAAACAGTGGAATATAAAAAATCTCATAGTTGTTGAACCTGTGTTTATTTGCAGCCAAATAGAATTTCAAAAAATTCAAAATTTGTGCTTGAAATTGGTGTGCTGGAAAAAAATGAAAATATTGACTTTGCTAAATGTGTATGAGGTAGGACCCTAAGAACCAAAATTCTGACAATTTCAAGTTATGAGACTATTGATCCTTGTTATAAGAAGAAAAATATTTGGTGTAACTATAGCATGCTATGGACCACATGCTGACTCAGGTTGTAAATTTAAGGGAAATAATAAGAGAAATTCAGCTGGTTCCCATAAGAGTAAGCATTCCAGAACTGATTTACCAAATTTGCAGATCAAAGAGAGATGCTCTTTGTAGCTGCAATCCCTGTTGACTGATATTCCCATAATTTGGAGTCTTATAAGTGTTGAAAGGGCAAACTCAGGTTTAGGATTTGGGAATCAGGAAAACAGAGGAATTTGTGTAGTTGAACAGGTTAAAAAGTGCAGGTAGTAAGTATTGGACTTACAGGAAACAAGATTGGACCTCTGGCATTTCTCTAGCCTGTTTTAATTTTCTGCCACTCAAAGGTTTGAAAGTGGCTGGCAAAAAATGGAATTAAGAATTTTATTTCACTCAAGTCTCCATTTTAAAAAATGCATCAGTGAAATTGCATCAAAATAAGGGCTGGGAAATGGGTAGACTAGAAAGGCAAAGAGCTAAGAGCAAAACTCCTGTTGTTTAAAGATTAAATATAGATAGGGTTTGATTACTTTCTCATGGATATGACCAAATACACAAGGAGCACTTACTAATTTTAGAGAGAACTGAATTGCTGAATAATTCCCAAATATAGACCACAAAAGTCAATGAATGTTTAAAACCAAGACAAAGTCCTTGCCTCTAAATTCAGACCAAGAGAAGACAACTTGAGAAAGCTCTGCAGCCCTTAGTGAGGGCATCATGCCCAGTGCCCACCTCCAATATCCCCAAGGAGGACAAGGGATATGGAATGTCTTCCCAAAAATGGAACTGAAGGAATTTTTTCCATCACAAGCAGAGTTCTCCCTATTCCTAAATAGCAGGATTGGATAATGGTCAAGTTTTTTACATCTCATTCCCTTCTTTTCCAAATGCAGATTATTGCAAATATCCCATGGCTCTCTACCACTGTGTACTGGATGAGTGAAAACAAATAACTTGCCTTTTAAGCTTGTATGTTATCAGGCCATATCTATATATCTGATAGTAATAGTGCACATCATCCAGATAGCCTAAATTTGAATCTGGATGCAATAACTGAGTCATATTTTTAGATTGTGTCTCTCAGGGAGAACGTAAGTACATTAATTATGAAATAAGAAATAAGGTGTATGTGGGTATTGGGTGGCTAAGAGATTATGGCAGACAAAGATGGTTAGTTCCCCAAAAGGCATTTCTAATCTACTTTGTTTTCCCTTTCCCCACTATAGCAGTTATAAAGTAAAAATACCTACTATCTTTCCTTGAAAAAGAGTGATCATTGACATACTGTTATAGACAATGAGATATTGTTGAAGGTAATCAGGGGCCTATTGGAAAGATTTTTTTAAGATATGAAAGTCTTCATGCTTCTAGCCTTTACCCCTTTCTGCTTTTTTCTATGTAGAGCATGCATTTTGTCTGTAAGTGCAGCAGCTGTTTTCTGACCACAAAGATGAAAAAGCCATTAAGATAAATTTTGATGGAATAGGAATATTAAAGGATCCAGACCTATGATAACATGCTTGAAAGATTTCATCAGTTGAAGAATTCCTTCTTCAAGAGTTCTTGTTACATAAAGTAAGTAAACACCACAAATACATTAACTGTTACTTAATAACAAAGCTCTCCAAAATTCATAGGCTTATCACTTCTGTCTCCATGGATCTGCTAACATAGAATAGGCTCAGCAGGGATGGTTTGGCAGGGGTGGTTGTGCTCCAAATGGCTTCCATCCTTTCTCTGAGATTAGCAGAAGAGCCCAGACAAATTCTTAAGGTAACGACAAAAGCATAAAGCAAGCAAACAGAAGTCCCAAAGTCCTTTTAAGGCCTAGACTTAGAACTGGCAGACTTCAATTATTGTGTAAAGAAAGTCACATGACTGAATCTAGTGAAAAGGTAGGAAGTGGTTTGCACCCCAATTAGGGTCAAGAACTGCAAAATCATATGATGAGGTAAAATGGATCCAGGGATGGGTGAATATTTTGGGCAAATAACACAATCTACCATAGCTGATGTTATTCATACTTTCTGTTAGTTCTAATACAAATCTAAGTAAATCACCTACTTGACTGTAGTAAGTTAAATCAACAATGTAAAGCAACCAGTACAATTCCAGGAACAAAATACTCAATACCTATTATTACCTAATTGTCTCCACAATACAATCCAAATTGAAGTTAACAAAGGAAATATCCTAAAATTCTAAAACACAACACTCATAACATGGGTGATTTTTTACTTTTGCCGATTTTATTCTTGATGACATGATTTAATGTATTTTAACTTTAGCAAAGACACTACTATAAAAGTAAAATAAACAAGTAAAAGCATTCCTGGTGATTTGGAGTTTTTTCATTATCTGCCTATTTAAACAATAGTTATAATAAACAATAGCATACATAGCATACATCTTCATTTATAGATTGCATTGACAACCAAGATCATTAATATGTATATAAATAAGTCCATTAATATATAAGTATATATTATATTATACAATATATAATATAATATATAACATAAACATTATATAATATAAATATATTAATATATAAATATCATTACTATATAATAAGAGTTGAATGTTTTGTGAGTACTTTTAAAGCCTGTATTAAAAACAATTGTTAACTGTAAGATATAAATAAATAAGATGATTTCAATGTGTAAAATGTGCATTTAAAAATATTAAAATTTTGCAAAAATTTGCTTACAAAGCCTTTTTTTTCAATACTTGTTAACTGAAATTTCTAAAATCCCAAGTAAATATTGTATACATGTAATACTAAGCACACATTTACTGCATTAAGGAACAGATGATAGGAACGGCAACCATCCTGAAAATAGAATAGTCACACATAAACTGTCTGACTCTCAGACAACCATCACCCTATTGAGTGAATCCAGACTTCCTGAAAACATTATAAATCATAGTTCATAGAGCAAAAAGTCAGCCAGGTCCTATTTCATCAGAGGAAATTTGGTCAGATGACTATTTAACATTAGCTATCCAGGTTCTTTTACTAAATTAGACCTAGTTGGATTAATCTAGAGATGGAGGCTGCCTCAGTGCCCAAGTCATTAACACAAAGGCCTCTGCTTACTCTGGAATCTACTTGGATTGAACTCAGCATTATCATTATCACATATTTTCATACTGTAGGGCAGAACCCCTGTTAGACATGAGCAACAGGGGTCTCTGACTTGGGTCCTGTTTAGAGGGTCTTAGGTTGTAAAGGGTTTCCTTTCCTCTCTATTCCCTTCTTTCTCCTCCTCTTTCCAATACATACACACACACACAAACTTAAAATTTAATAAAAAAACACATGGACTAATCTATTAACTGAGATCCGATGTGTAGCACAGGACAGCTCTAAATATGGACAGCTCTAAATATCTGCCCTCGTGATAAGTGCAAGCACCAAGAAAAGAAAAGACATCTCTACTTCTCCTGCCTGCTATCCCAGAAAGAGTGTCAACTGTGTCCAAATGCAATGAAGGTTTGTGGTTTGGATTGTTGCTGACATATGAGAAGAACATTGTATCAGAGTTCTAGAAGGCTTTTTTTGGTGGGATGCTTAGGTAAGAGAAAAAAAACGAATTAACACGTACTCAAATAGCATATAACAATAGTTTTTGAAAATACAATTTCATAGTAACACCAAACACCCATTCTTTTCCTCTTTGTGTCCAAAGCTTGGTTCTAGATATACTGAAGAATTATTATGTTTGCAAAGTTATACATGGCAACAGGAGAAATAATTTTCAAAGTTAAATAATTTCTGTCACTCAAATTTATATATCTGTAAATCTAGATTAACATGGATAAAGTATGCAACAATTGTTCAAATCACCAAACATGAAGATATTACAATAGAGAGCAAAAATAATTGTAGATAAATTTTATGATAAAAGTTTAACTTTTCAGTAATAGGGTAATAATTATAATTTATCACCCATGTGGTCCTTTTACAATGTTTTAGTATGATAGGTAAAATTCATGGTTAATTTCTGGAATTATGTTCTATTGAAAGAAATTTATTGGTAATTCCAATTTAATGACAATTTTAGCAGAGCAAATGTTCTATAAATTAATATGAATAAAACACTACATAATACAATGACTCAAAATTATTCAGTTTGTCACTGTTGCAAGAACTCAGTTTGTGTGAAAGTCGTTTTAATTAATTTTGCTTGAAATAAAAGCAGAAAAGTTATGAAGTAAATGCTAGTTTACAAATTACATGTGTCTATTTTATCACTCAACCAACATCATTACTCAACCAATGAACAACAGTTAAATTGTTTTTGATATTTAGTCAACTCTTAATCACATGGCCTTATATATTTTAAAATCCTTTTCTTGTTAAAAAGGTACATTTGCTAGGAAATATATTTTAGGAGTTAAATCCTGATTTACAACTTTACAATCCATAGGCACTTAGTATGTGGACCTCTGTTTGTATCCTTGTCTTAGATCCAACAACATTTAGATGTAGAGAGGCCAAGAGATTTAAATTTGAAAAAGGGGCTTAAAAGTCCTATGAAGAAAATTAAGTACACTTATGATTTGCAAATATCAATACATTGGGAAATGAAACAGTTATTTTTAAAAGAGAATTATGTTAAATTCTTAGCCACTGGCACCTGAGAAATCTTCTTCTACTTTGCTTTTCCAAAATAGCAATTTATGTCAATAAAAGATATTCTAATTACTAGTCTGTATTTTTAAAATATTTTGGAGTCTGTTATTACTATTTTCATTTAAATGTTATTTTAATAAACAAACATATAATAAGTTTAATTTGTTAAATTTATTATGTATTATTATATATTTATTATTATAAAATATAAGTAATATAAATTATATATATTATTTTTATACTTAAATAAATTAAAATGGTTATTTTTATTTTATTTTATTGACTAATTCTCAAATAAGGATACTTCCTCTAGGTTGAATTAATATCTTATCAGTCCACATATTTCCTTTATATAGTAATCAACAGATAGGATGCAGTAGGTATTCCTATCCAAAGCAAAATTCATCATTCATCAGCTGGGTTTTTTAAATCTAAATTTGTGTCTGCTGTTGTAGGCCATTGACCATAGCCCAGCTAGACTATTTTAATGATCTCTTTTCCATTTCACATAAAGCTTAGAGATAGAACGAAGTGATCAGAGGCTTCTCAAAGCAAAGGAATTTCCAGGTTCAGATATAAGCATTACATCAGGAAAGTGCAAACAGAGGAAAGAAGGAATCCATAAATGATCAACAAATGATATTAAAAACCATGTGTGAGAAAGAAATTCATGCAAACTTCCAATTAGACATGAATTTTAATATAAAAACTATGAAAATTTTTTGATATTCTATCAAATTATACATGGCAAGCAACTTTTAAGAAACTACCATTTGAATTTTGTTTGGTAGCAAAACAATCAAAACAATACCACCATTATCTAAAAAGATTAATAAAATATTCCTACTTTTTCCAACTGCATATCTGTGAGGGTTTCTTATGATACTTCAACCAAAACAACATATGGCAAAAGAATGAACACAGAAGTAAATAGGAAATACCAGCTGTCTTAGTAGGTATAAAAATCTGGCTATTTAAGCAGACTCACAGACTCCAAGAAGGAACTAGTGGTTATCAAAGGGGAGGGGTGGGAGAGGGTGAGCGGGGAGGGAGGGAGAAGGGGATTGTAGGGTATCATGTTTGGTGCACCCGTGTGTGGGGTCACGGGAAAGACCATGTAGCTGAGAGAAGACAAATAGGGACTCTGTGGCATTTTACTACACTGATGTACAGTAACTGCAATGGGGTCTGGAGAGGGACTCAGTAATAAGGGTGAATGTAATAACCACATTGTTTTTCCTGTGAAACCTTCGTAAGAGAGTGTATCAGTGATACCTTAATAAAAAAAAATCTGGCTATTTAAACAGACATTAAAAAGATTTTCAGAAATATAAATAGGGATGTTCTTATATCTAATTTTGTTTTGGACAAGAGATATTCTCAAAAATATGTTAAACACAAGAAATTTGAAAGTTTCAAATAGAAAAGGAAAATGAGAAAAAGAAAAATCAAAGAAGTAATAGATTTCCCAAGAGAAAGACATGAGGTTACCATTCCAAACAGTCTTGAGTTCACAATGTTAAATATCTATTCATCACAAATGATACCAATAAAAAAATTTTTGAAAATTAAAAACATAGCTATGCCCAAAAAGTAGAAGTAAAACAAATCACTCTGCATTAGAAATTACAAAGCATGTACAAAGACTCCAATCTATTTGGCATTAAATTCAGAAATATGCAGATACTGCAAGTTCTTTGGCCCTTGCACAGCAACTGGAACCCAAAAGCCCACTACAGACAATTTTGCAAGGAAAGAGCCAAAATCTCACAATATGAAATCAAGGCCTGGGATGGACTCTCTCTATCCATGGAAAGACACTGAGCATTACTATAATTATTCCCTATAGCTATGACTCATGAACTGAGTTTGGCAAGTGGCATTGAGATAGCCACCAGGTCAGGGTGTATGCCAACTCAACTGCCTGCTCCATGGGTGGATATGCAATATCCCCAGTGTCACCATAGGAGAGGTGGCAAGAATCTCATATACAACTTGACTGAGCTTGAGACTGGGCAGGTGGAGCAAAACACAATGAGAGGATATGAGAGAGAAAACCAAACAGAACAAACCAAATTAGGACTCAAGATGAATCAGCAAGTGAATGCTACAAAATACCTGAAAAACAAAGTGAAATGACACTAAAAACTAGAGCTAACAAACTTAATAATTACACCAATGTAAAAATAATAGCTTTGAAATAATAGTTTTAAGATACATATTTTTAAATAACTAAAAAGATAGTGAAAGAATGACATCTATAAAAATAAATGAGTCATTGTGTGAAAATTGAAGGCAGAAATTTGTAAAAAACTGATGTCTGGGAAGAGAACCAGTTACAAACATCACATATAAACATGTTTTGTAATCAAGTTTAAATCAATTTAGGGAGCATGCTCTAGATTTGTCCAATAAAACTTTCTGTAATGATGGAAAGATCCCTTATCTGTACTGTCCAATATGGTAGCAACAAGCCGCTTTTGGCTATTCAGCAATTGAAATAAAGCTACTGTGACTGAGGAACTGAATTGTTAATTGTATTTAATTAAAATTTGTTTAAATAAACACAATGTGGCTATATATACTTTATAAGAGCAGAATGAGATAGAACATAGTCAAAGAAATAAATAGAAGTTTTAAATGTAGCATTTAAGAATTTCCCCAGAAATTGGCATAAACACATGAAATAAAAACATAAGTAATAGTGAATGATAATAGATGGAGACTTTTCAATACTTGTCCAACTGACTTTCCAGTAATAGAAAATGGAAGGAAGGCTGGGTATTAGTACATAAAGAGATAATGAGTGAAAATTGTACAGAAATAAGGAAAAGAGATTTCAGATTGAGAACATGCTCTGCAGTTAAGAAAATAAAGATAGAGACCATTCTAAATATATATAGCCCAGTAAAACTGCAGAATTAAAAGAATAAGGAAAAAAAAACCCTAAACATTACAGAGGAGAAAAGAAAGAGTACCTACAATTATATAACAGTTAAGCTTAGAGAAAACTCTCATCACAAACAATATTGGCCTGAAGAAAAGAGTAATATTTTCAGAATAAAGGAAAAAATAATCTATATTAAATGTTCAGATGAACTTGTGTATGAAGGCAAAGTATGATCTTTTCAATAGTAAAACAAATAAAAATCTTCATGTTTTTTTTGTTTTTTTCATGAAGGAATTATTAAAGGAAGATATTTCATGAAGGAATTATTAAAGGAAACATTTCAACATAAAGAAATGTATATTCAAGAGTAAAATGCAAGAAAAAAGGAACAAACACTTTGCAAGAAACACTGATAAATCTATTACACCTGTTAGGTTGCAAGTAAAAAACAAGTACCAGAACAGCCAAACTGTTTCATAAGTAAAAAAGGGAATGTTCTGTGTCAAATAACTGGAAAGTCCTGAGGAAGATAAAATTCTAGGCAGGTTGATCCAGTGACTCCACAACAAGTCCAATCAAAGACGCAGTTTCCTTTTATTTCTCAATTCTGCTGTCCAGCAGTGGCTTCACTATAAAGATGAGTCCCTTGCAAGTCGTATGTTAGCATATTCACTTTAACTATAGGCTATAGTGAATGCACTATTCAATTTTTATACCTGACGAGAGGTAAAATTAAAATTGTAGACTATAAAAAGGAAAATGGAAATACTTCAGTTGGTTTTTCTTGAACACAGTATTTCTTTTATTGTTTTTCTAAGACAGATACAGATGCAGAATCAATTTAGAATTGCTAGAGAAGTATAAGGTTTGATCTCTATGTTAAAACTTTAAGGGTATACACTGAAGACTAAAATAAAATTTATAGTTGACAACAAAGGAAGAAATAGGAAATAAAGGAAATGTTTAAAATTCACCAGAATGCAAAAAATAAAAGTAGTTAAAAAAAGACATGATAAATTGAAAATTAAAAAATACATGACTGAAATATGTTGAAATGTGTCAGTAACAAAAATAAATGAAATGTATTTAATTCATCTATCAAAATACTAATACCAGGAGGATCTCACTCCCCAACTTAAAGCTCTACTACAAAGCCACTGTAATCAAGACAATTTGGTACTGGCACAAGAACAGAGCCACAGACCAAGGGAACAGAATAGAGACTCCAGACATTAACCCAAACATATATGGTCAATTAATATTTGTTAAAGGAGCCATGGACATACAATGGGGAAATGACAGTCTCTTCAACAGATGGTGCTGGCAAAACTGGACAGTTACATGTAAGAGAATGAAACTGGACCATTGTCTAACCCCATACACAAAAGTAAATTCGAAATGGATCAAAGACTTGAATGTAAGTCATGAAAACATAAAACTCTTAGGAAAAAACATAGGCAAAAATCTCTTGGACATAAACATGAGTGACGTCTTCATTAACATATCTCCCCGGGCAAGGAAAACAAAAGCAAAAATGAACAAGTGGGACTATATTAAGACAAAAGACACCATCAATAGAACAAAAAGGTACCCTACGGTATGGGAGAATATATTAATAAATGACAGATCCGATCAAGGGTTGACATCCAAAATATATAAAGAGCTCACACACCTCAACAAACAAAAAGCAAATAATCCAATTAAAAAATGGGCAGAAGAGCTGAACAGACAGTTCTCCAAAGAAGAAATTCAGATGGCCAACAGACACATGAAAAGATGCTCCACATGGCTAGTTATTAGAGAAACGCAAATTAAAACCACAATGAGATATCACCTCACACCAGTAAGGATGGCCACCATCCAAAAGACAAACAACAAGAAATGTTGGTGAGGTTGTGGAGAAAGGGGAACCCTCCTACACTTCTGGTGGGAATATAAATTAGTTCAACCATTGTGGAAAGCAATATGGAGGTTCCTCAAAATGCTTAAAATAGGCTTACCATTTGACTGAGGAATTCCACTCCTAGGAATTTACCCTAAGAATGCAACACTCCAGTTTGAAAAAGACAGATGCACCCCTATGTTTATTGCAGCACTATTTACAATAGCCAAGAATTGGAAGCAACCTAAGTGTCCATCAGTAGATGAATGGATAAAGGAGATGTGGTACATATACACAAAGGAATATTTTCAGCCATAAGAAGAAAACAAATCCTACCATTTGCAACAACATGGATGGAGCTAGAGGGTATTATGCTCAGTGAAATAAGCCAAGCAGAGAAAGACAAATACCAAATGATTTCACTCATACGTGGAGTATAAGAACAAAGGAAAAACTGAAGGAACAAAACAGCAGCAGAATCACAGAACCCAAGAATGGACTAACAGTTTCTGTGTGGTGATCTTCAGTATGTTCTTCACAATGGTATAAAGGTCATATCAAAGTGTGGGCAAAGGGTTTGTTTGTGTTTATACAGAGGATCAAAGCCTAATTTGGCTACCCAGAAAACGAATTAAGATACGATATGAAGAAGAACTTCCAACATCAACATCCTTTGGAAGAGTCATTCCAGAAGATGATCATCAAAAAACTTCAACAAAGATCCTGGCGCTGTTGCAGTTGTAGCTGCATTCATCCCACCAGTTCCTGGACTTGCCATTGGAATGAAGAAGGAGATATCTAAGCTGGCCTGTGCATACAGTAAAACAACAAATTTGACTGGATCTATATTGTCGGAACTCAACCAAGAATTAGGAGAAGTGCAAGTTGCAGCGCTCCAAAATCATGCGACTACAGACTATCTACTGTTAAAAGAACATATGGGATGTGAACAGTTCCCAGGAATGTGTTGTTTTATTTTGTCTGATTTTTCTCAAACTACTCAAGTTCAGTTAGACAATATCCATCATATCATTGATAAGTTTTCACTAATGCCTAGGGTGTCTAACTGGTTTTCTTGGTTTCACTGGATATGGCTGGTAATTGTAGGTCTGCTTTTGTTATGTAGCTGTATTCCTATAATGTTAATGTGTGTACACAATTTAATTAGTAGTTTGTTAAAACCTATACATGCTTATGTTACCCTACAAGAAGATATGTCAAAGAAATAATCAATCTCCCATGTTTTCTTCCGTCTGCTACTTCTATAGCTTTTCTTCTTCCTTCCTATTTACAACCCTTAAGTAGAATTCGTGCCTCATATCAAAAATTACCTAGTATCATAATTCTTCCAAGTGGTAAAGATACCTCAAGACAAATGCTGGGCATAGAAGCCACAGGGCATGAATCTGCAAAGAAGTAAAAAGCTAACCTTTTCAAACAATATTGCTTCTCTCTCACTTACCAACTTTACATATCCCTGTATGGCCCCGGAAGATGACTGGTTAGCCAGAAATGGGTAAGATTCCTCAAGGGAGGAACAACCTAAGACAGGCACAGTCGCAGGGAGGTCATCAGGTGAGAAATTGGGGATCAACAGAGGTGAGGCTTAGAACCTCACCCCCCCTGTTTTGAGAGAAATCTTCTGCATCCGTGGATGTTTTGTTGCCCTTGTTTAGCATGGATTAATACTTAGTCTATAGGCACATACCTGATCATCTACATTTGCCCTCTTACAGCACTAAATTATGTTTTCTACCTTTATCTTGCATCTTCCTACCACTTCAGCATTTTATTTAAAAAATAATAATAATAATAATGGAGAAATGTGGGATTCACATATAAATCAAGTATGAAAATCAAATGAATAATCATATCTGACTTGATTGTTTATAGTTCATGATGCATGATCAAAACTGAAAGTTCCTGTGATATGACCGCCCTTGCACTGTTCACCATGTAAGAACTTGTTCGTTATGCTTCAGAAGATTGGAGACTGTTGAGAATTAGGCTTGGGGTTGATTAATGATTGTGCATTGAGTCCCCTATACAGAATTTTATTGTTGTTAACAACCATTTGATCAATAAATATGAGAGATGCCCTCTCAAAAAACAAAACAGTCAATCTATAGGCTGGCCAGTGAACTGTGAAGTGGCTTAAATGAAAAAGTAAACTGTGCCAATCAAAAAAAAATACTAACACCATACAATTTTTTAAAATTCTAGTTAATGTTTTATATGGAAAACACATTGAAAAAATTTATACAGAATGGTTGTAAAAGCTATATTTCACAAATATTACCCAACAGAAATTAGAAGTCATAAGTTTAATATCTGAAAAAAGTAGAATTTAAGGTAAATTATTAATAAAGAGAATGAGAGGACTTATTAGATAGTATAAAAAAGATCAGTGTAGTAAAGAGATTTCTCAACCACAACATCTAGGACCTTTGTAACATCGCTTACACTTTTGCATGGCAAAATTGACAGAGAAAAAGACTGAAAGAATTCACATTTATACTGGGGAATTTTACCTAGCTGTCTCAGAAAATTATGGATCAGGAAAACCTAAAATGTTAGGGCACAGATTTAAATAACATAGTTAACCAGGTAGATCAAATAGCTTTATGTATACCACTGGACTACCTAAAAATATACATTCTTCTCCAGCATATGCAAGCATTGTGGAAGAACTGACCACATAAAAATTATAAATATGAAAGAATATATATATTAAATCATATTCTCTAAGTAAAATACAGTTTAACTTGGAAAGCCTTTGGGATCAACTGTTAGTAAGTTGAAATACAGAAAAAGAGAATAAATGAAGAATATGCTCTCCATTAGGAGAGCCCAGGTTCCAGCACACTGGTTTCAGAACTAGACTGTGGACAGAAATGAATAGGAGTGGCTTCCCATGGAGCAGATGGTTGAAGACCTATAGGAATAGATGGTCTGATCAAATTTAAATTGTTTCAGTTTTTTGTTCTTTAACTCCTTCATTTTCAAACTTCAGTAAAAACCTATTAAATACAACATTTTATAATGGCACCTTGAAAAATAAAGTGGGCATGTATATATTAAAACCAAGCAGACTCTACTAGCATGAAGAAGGAAAGGACAAATGGGCCAAGGTGAGTCCAGATGGAGTATCCTTGATTGACTAACCTCGCCCCATGCTCTTGGGAATATGGGAGGATGACAGATTTTAAGCAGCTGTGGGGATGAGTGCTTAAGTGGTTTTCTTAGAATAATAAACAAAAGAGTAACCTCTTGATGGGGATATTCATGTTACACTTTGATAAAATACCTTATTTATGTGAAGAATATGGCTCAGTAAACCCAATGGAAGCCGTTTGCCATAGAATCATATTTTCAGTCTGGCATGCCTGAAATAAATTTGCCACAATCTGTATCTTTACTATATATAAAAGGATTTACTTCTTTGAAGAACAACAAAGCCAAGGACACTGGGTTTCCTTGAAGACATAAATGTAAATTTATCTTTAAAAAGCAAAGCTACCATTTCAAAAGGATGAACTAGAGAGTACTTTAAAAAGAATTCCAGCTGGTTATGATACCTAAAGTATGTCTAAGAAAATTTCTTAATTTTAGGCCTATAGAATTTTAATTTGATTGTAAAGAACATACATCTTTTCACTATAAACTCTTGCTTCATGAGATTTTATTCTTGAAGGCATGTAAGAGTAAATAAGAGCATCTCAAAAACCCTTTTAACTTAAAAAAAGTTCTCAATTTTGATTAATTTAAGATGACATTGGATTGTTACTATGTTGAATGTTCAAAAGTAAATGATATGTTAATACATTCATCAACTAATTTAGACTTCACCCTTCAAGACTTTAAGGTTTACTGGAAAGCAGAGATATATCAACATAATTCATTCTTGTATTAGAATTTGATATGAGTGCCTTTAAATTTTAAAATGAACTTAACCTACACAAGCACCTGGTGTCTTGGAGTTGTAGAACTGATAGAATGTGGACTTACTGCCTGGATCTTAGTAGTAGACTTGTTGATATCCACCTCTTTCATCAGAAAAAAATATAGTACGCAAGCCCCAAAGCAGTTCCAAGTTATCAATGAAAGAATTTTTAATACCTGAGTAATTCTAAATCCTTTTTTCCAAGATGGTGTCATGAAATCTTATGACAATTGAACAAATTCCAGACAGTTTAACACAATTAATGTTTTCATGACTTTATACATTCTTGAATGTGCCAAATGACTTCATTTTGTTACAAGCCAAAAACTGTAACAGTCTTCTCACAAGCTATTGGTTAGAGGATATGGAAGAATCAGTGTACCTCATTACCATTACACAAAAACAGCTTAGAGAGCATTTTCTACTAAGTGCATTATCTTTGATCCATAGTAAGAGTTTCATCACATGTGAAGTGGTTATATAGTTTAAATGACTTAAACAAGATTTCACTTTGCATTTCAGATATATTAATTTTTCTGTTATGTTGGCTCTAAATAACTCATAGCAGACAGATAATATGATGCTATAGCTCACAGCCCACCATAAGCTCCAATTAAGCAGGAAGTGTAATTTCAACTGTAAACAACTTATATCTAAAGTAGACTGACACAGACAAGACAGTCAACCAATAAATGCAAGTGAATCAAGAAATAAATGTTTCCGTAAGAACTTTTCAAGAAATAGTACATGTGAAGTAAGTTTAAGAGACTATTGCATTACTCATTCATTCATTTAAATTTATCCTATTATAGCATATGAGGGCTGAATCTGAATCCATGCTCCAAGGTTAATTTTTTTTTAATTTTATATTGAGGTAGATACAGTAAAATGCGCAGATCTCAATGCATGGCTTGATGAACTTTGATATAGGTACATACTTACGTAGCCATTGTCCAGAGTAAGATATCATTTTCACTGATTTTGAAACACCTTAGACATCTCATTTTACCTCTTGATTCTTACCTTCCTCATCTACAAAATGGAACTAATAATAATATACACTTGACATAACTAACTGTTTCATTGTAAAGATAAAAAACAGTGAATTGAGCTATTTTGTAAATTAATATGGTGTCATGCATACTTAAAGTAATGTTCACCATCAAAATAAGTTAAAAGGTATTTCTGTTAACAATGTAAAAGATTTGAATATTTGTCTTTACATTCCCAATAGCTGTGTGTAAAGCCCTTATTATCATTGTTACTCTGTAGTAAAATAGAGAATCTTGGGGATTCTCTCCCTCAAGAGCTGATATTCTCTGGTTAAGGTCATATACCTCAAGAATGAGACCAAAGAAATAAAAACTTATTTGATATGTTAAAGACTAACTATTCAGATGCTGGAGGTATAGCTTTCCCTTCACGGTAATAGAAAATAATTGTTTTCTATGAAAAAGAGAGAGAAGGCAAAAAAGAAACAAGGCTTGTTAAACTTGCTGAGGTACTGAACTTGAAGTTCAAGAACCTGAACAGTACTGGGATAGATGCCAGAGTTTCTTTATTCCCCTAAATTGCATACAGAAGGTATGTGTAAGTGCATAAGTTTCATTTTTCTTAGGAGAAGAGCCTTCATCTTTTATCAAATACTCAATTTCCAAATCCTTGAAAGATTAAGAACTGCTTAAAGAAAATTGGACATCAGATATACAAGACAAATCATGAAGAAGGTTGTCATTTCAGTTACTGAATTGTTAAATATGTTCATGGAACTCAATGTTTATGGAAGCTTTGTACAAAATACAGCAATACTTTATTATTTTACTCTTTTTACCTGTAGTAGAGAATATTTAAGCAATATAGTCTATGACAATAAA
The DNA here is from genome assembly GCF_030020395.1 of Manis pentadactyla. Taxonomy (NCBI): domain Eukaryota; kingdom Metazoa; phylum Chordata; class Mammalia; order Pholidota; family Manidae; genus Manis; species Manis pentadactyla. The sequence goes on along the minus strand of NC_080025.1, from coordinate 63,238,929 downwards.
AAGTGTTAAATGGGATTCATTTTATAAAACTAAGGGTGAATTCTAGTCAAAATTTCTTATAGTATCCATAATTAAAAATTGTATTTTAATGACTAGTCCAATAGCCCTTCTCAAAGTGAAATAAGGTTTAAATATTGCCTAAGAAGTACCTGGAATACTGAAAGAATAATAAAAATATAAGAAATTACTGTATTAATATTTTGTGCTGTGTACCTTTCTGTTTCTTATATTTTTCTTTATAGATTTTGCTTTGGGAGTTTAGAAAAACCAATAAAGATTGAACACCAAAATATTAAGCTGTTTCATTTTAGTAATTGCCACATTTTGGAATTCATAGAAGTAGCCTCATAAAGTCGATTGATTTTTAAATTTTCAGTCTTAAGTCTTTGTATTCTCAAGTCATACCTTTTTAATTTTGCCTTTATAGTTTCCCAATAAATCATGAGGAATTGCATAACTTTTTTAAAAGTTAGTTTCTGTATTTGCACCTATTACTGGAAAAGCATTGAACAAAAACCTCAAACTTTATTCTTTCATTAGAACAAAGGCAAGTAGCCATCTTGCAAATACATCAAAAACAAGACTTAAGACAGTTCAGAAGACTATGTGATCAGCTCATGCTGTGTTGTGTACTTTTTTGTACTTGAAGTTTAGAAAGATTTAAACTAATTTACACTTAATATATAGTTTATTCAAAATTAACTAAGATTATGTCTCCCTTGTTCTGTAATTCTTTGGTTTCAAAGACTAGAAATCTACTTAAATACATACAGGTTAGTGGAAGGCTCTAAGGGGGAAATCCAGCATATATATTTAGAAGAGGTACATGCAGATGTTATATGAACTAAATATTAATCAGATGCATTTGTTCTCTCTTTTCACTTATATAGCTCTTCTCTCTCCCTCTTTCTCTTAATAGTATGCTGAATTTTTGCTCCCAATTCTTCATCTTTGCTACATTACATCAAGGCCTTTTGTCACATGCCTTCATATGCTTTCCATAGCGTAGGCAGAGTAGATTTTGTACTGCATTAATATTGGGGTTGGTCATATGACTCTCTTTGGCCAGTGAAATGTTTGCACCAGGCAAGGTTTTTATGGTTTGGATAATTTGTGTTTGGATTAGTCTCTTGTAGTACTGAAATTGACCATGAGGAAAGCATATCTCAGGAAGCCATTGGCCCATTAACATGGGCCCTAAAACAAAAAAAAGCATGGAGAATTATGGCATCAGACCAGAAGCTGGGAACCCATCCTAGGTTAGCTCTGCCTAGCCTATAGCAACAGAATCACCAGCCACATGCAAACTGGCATATAGCAAAATCATAGTTCTTATAAGCCACTGATATTTTGAGTATATATACATATAGATATACATAAATTTTATGAGTTTTATATATATTTTACATATCTATAGCTGTAAGATCAGACTAATAAATGCATCTGTTCTTTTTCATGTTTGCCTTATTATTCTTTATTTCATTACAGATATGACTTTTCTGTTTGTTCTTCAGCATGTAAATTGTCAAATTATTGAAAGTATTTGCAATACCAAGTTTTACATGACCTTATAGCTATTACTACATGTCCCCAGTGCCATCTGTCCTTCTATGATCTCCATTTATTAAATCAAAATTTGAAAGAGAATCTGATTGTCAGAAAATAGATTAGCTAGCAATGATTCAGCTGTCAAGTGGACTCAGTACAATCTTGGATGCTCATTCTGGGTTGTAAACAAAACAAGTTTTCTTAAAATTCTCATTAAAATGGATATGATAGGAGATATATGAAGAATTTTCTAATACAATATTTAAAGTAATAATTTAATAAAGATTGAAGTCATATCAAGCATCTTTTACAACCCACAACAGTTTGAAACTAGAAATACATTACAGAGAAGAAAAACTGCAACAAAAACACATTGAAGCTAAACAACATGCAATTAAACAACCAGTGTTGCTTCTCCACAGTGAAGGAAACAATCAACAAAATGAAAAGGTAACCTACTGAATGGAAGAAGATATTTGCAAATCATATACCTAATAAGGAGTTAATAGTCAAAATATATAAAGAGCTCATACGATTCAACATCAAAAACAAATAATTTTACTAAAACAAAGAGTTGCTGAATGGATAATTTTCCAAAGGAGACATACAGATGGCCAATAAACACATTAAAAGATGTTCGACATCACGAATCATCCAGGAAATGCAAATCAAAACCACAGTGAGATATCATGTCATGCCAGTTACAATGGCTGTTATCAAAAAGATTAGAGAAAATAAGTGTTGAGGAGGAAAAAGATACATGCAGCCTGTGGGGTAAATGTAAGTTCCCACCCAGAATTTCCTGCCTTATTAGTGTATCACTAGGCCATGGCAGTGCCACAGCCAGGGCAAGGAGTGAAGAGTAAACAGCTATTCTCTCCTCCCCTCTGTTCCTGGTACATAATTGGCCTGGTGCTCACCAATTACCAAGGACTCACTCATGGAGTTCCTCCCATAAGGGACTGGTGGGAGAAAAGAGCACACGCAATGTCCATAGGGGACAGACAGCCCAAGGGCTGGCTAGCGAACCCAAGTGAGCATAAATCCCTTTCTCCCAATCTGGCCTTTCCCTTGTGTTCCTCCAGTTTTACCGCATTCACAAGGAACTTGTCTGGGGGGGGAGAGAGTCCCCTTACTTCCAGAGCTACATGCCCCTATGTTTATTGCACATTTACAATAACTGAGTTACAGGAGCAACCTAAGTGTCCATCATTAGATGAAGTGATAAAGAAGAATGGTAGATATACACAATAGAACATTACTCAACCATAAAGAAGAATGAAATCTTGACATTCATGATGATGTGGATGGACTTAGAGGATATGCTAAGTGAAATAAGTCATGTAGAGACTTTTACTTTTACTTATGCTTTTACTTATATGTAGAATCTAAAAAATAAAACAATGAACAAACAAAACCTCAGAAACAGACTCATAAATACAAAAAGCAAAGAGGAGAGAGGAGTAGGGAGATAGGTGAAATAGGTGAAGGGAATTAAGAGGTACAAAATTCCAGTTATAAATAGGTAAGTCATGGGGATAAGAAATACAGCAGAGGGAACATATTCAATAATATTGTAATAACATTGTATGGTGACATATGGTAAGTACACTTATCATGTGAGGATTTTGTAATGCATATAAATGTCAAATTATTATGTTGTACACCTGAAACTAACATAATATTATGTCAACTATACTTCAATTAAAAAACACATAATGAAATATTATCTCATACATATTAGGATGGCTACTTTCAGAAACACATAAAATAACATGTTGCCAGGGATGAGAAGAAATTGGAATGCTTGCGACTTGGGAATGTAAAATCTGGAAAGCAGAATGGGGATTCCTCAAAAAATAAAATATAAGAATACTATATAATTCACTTTTGGATATGCTTATCCAACCCCACTTCTATGTATATAACTAAAATAATTGAAAATAGGATTTGGAGATATTTATACCATATTCATTGCAGCATTATTCACAATAGCCAAGATGTCTAAAAGCCTAAATATCCATTAATAACTGCATGGATAAAGATAATACATAAAGAGATAGATATGTGCAAAATGAAATATTATACAACCTTAGAAAAGGACATCCTCTTATGTGGTACAACATGGATGAACCTTGAAGCCATTATGCTAAATTAAATAAGCCAGTCACCAAAAAAACAATATTGCATGATTACACTTACATTAGGTATCTAAATCAGTCAAACTCTTAGGAACAGAAACTGAGTGGCTATAGAGCTTCAGTTTTCAAGAAAAAAAGTTCTAGAGATGTGTTGCAAAACAATGTATATAGTGAATGCCATCATATTGTAAACTTACAAATTAAGGTGGTAAATTTTATGTTTTTTGATCATAATAAAACAAAAACCTAGATTAATAGTGTATGCATATTTTCAACTTTTAAACAAAGCAGTTTATGGCTTAAAAGAAAACACGGAGTCTGTATCGCCCTCAACACCCAACACAGGTACCAATTTAACACTCAGTAGTTCCCAGTGCCATCCTTACACCTGGAATAGAGGAACCCTGCCAAAAGCCTGTGCAAAAGAGCCAAGATTTCACAAATGCACTGAACCCAGGAGTTTGTTAAGGAACACATGAACACTCTGTCACTCAGATTCTGGCCCTTAGTACACACAGAGGGTAACTCTGCCATGCTAAACATTCAGTTTCATGATTCATGCTATATGTTCAAGTCCAAGGGAAATGTTTTCCACTTCTCTTGCCCCCAAAGTCCCTGTAACCAAAATAATCTAAATCCAAAGGTCATAAAGCTTTGTGAGAATGCCTTTGTTGACTTTGGAGAAAAAGTCTGCATTGGGGTCTGTAGAGAATATGAGCCACAGAAGCACTTAGGTAAAGAAAAAGATAAACTAGTTAACTTACAACTCCTTTCTCTCAGAAAGTATGAATGCATTAGATTCTTGCATTACAAAGTGTGATTTTACAGTGTTTGCTGAGTGTCCATTTTCTTTTCTTTGTGTTCAATTTTGCATGCTAAACTTGGCATGTGACTAGCAGCCAGTAGAACTTTTAAGATGTTGCACTGGAGAACGAGGAATATTTTGTGACATTAATACAAGTCATACTGTTCCTAAATATGCATCTATGTACTTTTCTATATGTATATATATATATATATATATAGATAGATAGATAGATAGATAGATGGATAGATAGATAGATAGATAGATAGAGGTGGGGGAAAAGACAGACAAAGATCATGGTACTTATTCTTTTCTCTTACAGCTAGTTGAATATTGAATCAGAGAATTGTGAGTAGTTTCATTCTTAAAAAAATACTTTATAAAATCTAAGTAAATTTCTTAAAAAGTTTTAGCAGTATTTAAATGCATTTGATTAATTATAAATATTTAGTCATTATACTAAGCATTTAGTCTGTTACTTTTAATACTTTTGAAGGTTTGAAAACTGTAGTTTTTAAAAACATGAAAATAATTTCAGTATTTAGTTTTGTTAATGCATTGAATATTTAAATTTTCAAATTTTATGCACTTTGAATACAATTATAATTTAGTTTTTAGATATTTAAGCACAAAGACTTGGCAGGCAAATAAATATGTAAAATTGTGGCAACAATATGAATTTTCAACAAGGTAGAATTCATGAATAAATGATTGGAAGTGGTAAATAAGGACATTTATATTGATATTTTCTGCAACAAATGTATCAACTGTGGATCTTGAAAAACATAATAATAGCACCAAAATACAAAAATCAAAAATTTAGAAAAATGGATAGAAGAAAATTTGATAGAACTATTGTTACAAGGTATTTTAACACACTTTTGTGGTCAAATACAGATCAGAAAGGCAAGAAACAAGAAAATATATGAGCAATATCTTGAAGAAGGCTAATTAAAACTTGAGTCAGTATTTCACCTTTATGGAAACTATATCTCATTTTCTAAATCTATAAAAAAAGAAAAAATACAGATCTATGACTAAATCATTCAAAACCTTGACGTTATTCTTTTACTATTCATTTAAACATAATGCAGTGAACCAAGAAATGTTTTAAAATTTCTAACACAATAAAAATATTGATAAAATATATTCATTAAAAAAAATCTCTTTATGACTATATATCTACTATTAAGACTATCCATTCAAATTATAATTCAAAATGTTTAGACCATCTACATATCAGCACCCAAAATATTTGCAGATGACTATTAATCATGTAGTACAACATATTAATGAATTAAAATCAAAAACATCATGCAAATATTAGAAGGATCTGAATATGTATTAAAAATTAAATTTTCAGTGCTTCAGAAGGATTTCTGGAGTGGAATGGAAGGTGATACATATTAAAACAACAGGCAGAGGGAGGGTGGAAAGATGACAGCATGACAAATGAGGCAGAAGCCTCTTCCCAAAACCACATATAACAAGAATACAGAAAATATAACTGAACCTGAAAGAGTGACCTGCAGACTACAACAGACTGACTACAACAGACTGAATATCTGGGGAAAAAAGAAGACCTCACGGAAAAGGATAAAGTAGCAAAGTTATGATCCAGCAGGACCCAAGCCCTCCCCCAACCCCAGTTCAAAGGCAGGAGGAAGAGAAATGGAGCAGGGATGGAGTAGAAGCCTAGGACTGCTGAATACTCAACCCTGGAGAACTTCTCTGGGAGCATAAACCTACATTACTTTATGCTTTGGATATTAGTGGGGTTGGAAAGAAAAGGCAGAATACTTGGAGAGACAGATACAGTCACTTGTGGAGAACAGGCCCACAACCAAAAACTCAGGGACAAAGGAAAGGCAGGCACTTTGGAAGACGTCCCAACAACAAGAGGGGTGCCAAAGGGGAAAGGATTACACAGAGCTTGCTGCTGAGGAGAAAGGGAAGGTGGACAAAATCATGCCGGCACACTCAGCCCAGCAGTTTGGGAACTTCCAGGAGCCTCAGACGCTTCATCTGCCTGGCTGGCAATGAAGCGCAAGCCCCCCACTGCAATATGCAGCCTGCTGCTCCTTCCTTCCAGCAGGCACTGGTCTGCACACCTGCTGACCCTGCCATTGTGCCAGGCCAGCCAGAGGGTAGCCTCACCTATGGCAGCTACAGGGGCATAATGCAGAAGCTCCTCCCTGCACAATCAGCCCACTAGACCTGGCAGAGGAGGTTGGCAATGCAGCCAGAAAACAGGAAAGAGCTCTTTCCCCACTGCAGCTGCTAGTACTGCATACTTGCAACCACCAACATTGCTCCAGGTGCTGGGCAGCTCCAAAGAGTAGAGATTCTGGCCCTAGAGGGTTTAGCCTACACAAAGATATTATTCCATGGGAATAATTAAATATATGAAACAGCAAAAAAATTCATACAAACAAGAATCCAGCAGACACCAGGAAGAGGGCTAAGTGAAACTGAAATCATCAAACATCTTGATAAGGATTTAAAAATAAAAATAACAACATGCTCACAGAGTTGCAGAAATATATTCAAGATATCAGGGAGGACTTCAAGAAAGAGATAGAAATTTCAAGCAATACGATATCTGAAATGAAATATACAATAGAGGAATTTAAAAGTAGATAAGATGAAGTAGAGGAGATGGTAAATGAAATAGAAATTAGAGAACAGGAATAAAAAGAAGCTGAGGCACAGAGAGGAAAAAAGGATCTCAAGGAATGAAATAATATTAAGAGAACTGTGTGACCAATCCAAATGAACAATATTTGCATCATATACAGGTACCAGAAGAAGAAGAAGAGAGAAAAATGGATAGAAAGTCTCTTTGAGGATATAATTGCTGAAAACTTCCTCCATCTGGGGAAAGAAATAGTTTCTCAGGTCATGGAAGAGATCTCCCAAACAAAGGACCCTAGGAATACAAGACATATAATAATTAAAATGGCAAAGATCAATGACAAGGAGAGAGTGTTAAAAGCAGCCAGAGAAAGAAACAAGATAAACTACAAAGTAAATCCAATAAGGCTATCATCAGACTTCTCAGCAGAAATCTTATAGGCCAGAAGGGAATGGCATGACATATTTAATGCAATGAAAGAGAAGGACCTTGAACCAATAAACCTCTACTCAACAAGATTATCATTTAAATATGAAGAGAGGATTAAACAATTTCCAGATAAGCAAAGTTGAGGGAATGTACCTCCCAAAAATGATCCTTACAGGGTATTTTAAAGGGAATGCTCTAGACAGAGGTTCTCCTAAGTCTAAATAACTGTGACCAGATAAAATAAAATCACAGTATGTGAAATAAACAAATTACTTAGCAAATGCAAAATTAAATAAAGTAGCCAAAAAGTCAATCAAGTATACACACAGAGAACAGAATATAAAACCTAATATACAAAGAGTGGAAGAGAAAGAAAAGGACAGCAGAAGCAAAGAACCTTTAGATTGTGTTTGAAATAGCATAATAAGCAAGTTGTTAGACTGTCTGATAGTAAAGAAGCTGTCCTTGAACCTTTGGTAATCAAGAATCTAAAGCCTGCAATGGCAATGAGTATATATCTGTCAATAATTACCTGAAGCATAATGGACTATATGCACCAATCAAAAGACATAAAGTTACAGAATGGATTAAAAAAAATAAGACCCATCTATAGACTGCCTGCAAGAAACTTACATCAAACCCAAAGACATACACAGACTAAAAGTGAAGGGATGGAAAGATATTTCATCCACAAAATAGAGAGAAAATGCAGGAGTGGCAGTACCTGTATCAGACAAAATAAACTTCAAAACAAAGAAAGTAACAAGAGACAAAGAAAGATATTACATAATGATAAAGAGGTCAGTCCAACAAGAGGATATAGCCACCATTATAAATATCTGTGCACCCAATATAGGATCACCTAAATATGTGAAACAAGTACTGACAATATTAAAGGGGGAAATAGAATGCAATGCATTCATTTTAGGAGATTTCAGCACAGCAATGACTCTAAAAAAAAAGATCAACCAGACAGAAAATAAGTAAGAAGATAGAGGCACTGATCAACACATTAGAACAGATGGACATAACAGACATATACAGAACACTCCAAAAACAGTGAGATACCCACTCTTCTAAAGTGCACACAGAACATTTTCCAGAATAGATGACATACTAGGCCACAAAAAGAGCCTCATTAGATTCAAGAAGATTGAAATTGTGCCAACCAGCTTCTGAGAACACAGAGGTATGAAACTAGAAATAAATTATGTGAAAACAAAAAGCCCACAAACACATGGAGGCTTAACAACATGCTTGTAAATAATCAATTGATCAATGAGCATATAAAAACAGAGATCAAGCAATATATGGAGACAAATGACAACAATAACTCAACACCACAAAATCTTGGAGACACAGCAAAGTCCGTGGTAAAAGGCAAGTATATTGCAATACAGGCCTACCTCAGGAAAGAAGAACAATTCCAAATGAGGAATCTAAACTTGTAATTAATGAAACTAGAAAAAGAAGAACAAATGAGACCCAAAGTCAGTAAAAGGGAAGGGACATAATAAAGATCAGAGCATAAATAAATGAAATTGAGAAGAATAAAACAATAGAAAGAATCAGTAAAACCAAGAGCTGGTTCTTTGAGAAAATTAACAGAATGATAAACCCTTAGACAGACATATCAAGAAAAAGAGAGAGTCTACACACATAAACAGAATCAGAAATGAGAAAGAAAAAATCACAATGGTCACCACAGAAATGCAAATATTTATTATTATATTATTAAAGAATACTATGAAAAATTATAGGCTAACAAACTGGATAACCTAGAAGAAATGGACAACTTTCTAGAAAAATATGATCTTCCAAGGCTGACCCAGAAAGAAACAGAAAATCTGAACAGACCAATTACCAGCAATAAAACTGAATTGGTAATCAAAAAATTACCTAAGAACAAAACCTTGGGACCAGATGGAATTTTTTTCAAACATTTCATGAATACCTAATACCCATCCTCCTTAAAGTTTTTCAAAAAATAGAAGAGGAGGTAATACTTCCAAACTCATTCCAAGAGGCCAGCACCACTCTAATATCAAAACCAGGCAAAGACACCACAAAAAAAGAAAATTACAGAAAAATATCCATGATGAACATAGATGAAAAAATACTTAATGAAATATTAGCAAATTGAATTAAAAAACACATCAAAAAGAACATCCATTATGATCAAGTGGAATTTATTCAAGGGATGCAAGGATGGTACAATATTCAAAAATCTATCAACATAATATACCACATCAACAAAAAGGACAAAACCCCATAATCAACTCCATAGATGCTGTAAAAGTATTCAACAAAATTCAACATCCATTCATGATAAAAACTCTCAACAAAATGGGTATAGAGGGCAAGTACCCTAAGATTATAAAGGCCATATAAGATGAACACGCAGCCAACATCATAATTAGCAGTGAGAAGCTGAAAGCTTTTCGTTTAAGATCAGGAACAAGACAAGGATTCTCATTCTCCCCACTTTTATTCAACATTGTACTGGAGGTCCTAGCCATGTCAATCAGACAACACAAAGAAATAAAAGACATCCAGATTGGTAAGGAAGAAGTTAAACTGTGACTATTTGCAGATGACATGATATTATACATAAAAAAAAACCTAAAGAATCCAGCCCAAAAGTACTAGAACTAATTCGTCAAAATTGCAGGATACAAATGTAATACACAGAAGTCTGTGGCATTCCTATATATTAACAATGCACTAGCAGAAAGAGAAATCAGGAAAACAAAGTCATTTAAAATTGCATCAAAAAGAATAAAATACCTAGGAATAAAGCTAACCAAGGAGGTGAAAGACCTGTACCCTGAAATCTACAAGATACTCATGAGAGAAATTAAAGAAGACACCACTAAATGGAAATACATCTTGTGATAATGGATAGGAAGACTTAATATTGTCAAAATGGCCATCCTGCCTAAATCAATCTACAGATTCAATGCAATTCCTATCAAAATTTCAACAGCATTCTTCAACAAACTAGAGCAAATAGTTCTAAAATTCATACGGAACCCCAAAAGACCCCAAATAGCCAAACCAATCCTGAGAAGGAAGAGCAGAGCTGGGGGAATTACACTCCCAAACTTCAAGAAATAGTACAAAGCCACCATAACCAAAACAATTTGGTACTGGCACAAGCACAGACCTATGGATCAATGGAACAGATTAGAGTGCCCAGATATAACCCACCCATGTATGGCCAATTAATATATGGTAAAGGAGCCATGCACCTAAAGAGTAGATTTAAGGAACTAAATGATAATTTTTCTGCAGTCCTTGAGCATACGCAACCTTGAGCTTAAGCAACCAGGGCTTGAACAGGGCATGGTTGTTTCTTTGGATTGGTAAGGGTCCAGATCAGGAGTCAGGGTAATAGTCAATAGTTTAGGGATAGGGTTTTGACTCATATCAGGGGTTCAGTTTCAGGCTCAGGGTAAGGGGTCAGGGAAAGGGTTGGGGTTTGACTTCAGGTGAAAGGGGTAGGGTTCAGGTTCAGGGCTTTGGAGTTTCAGGTCCAGGGTTTTGGGTTCAGGGGCCCATGTTAGGGGTAAGGAAAGGGTTATGTTTAGGGTTAGGGTTAAACTTAGATTGTAGCTATTGTTTTGGTTTTGTTAGGGTGAGGGTTTATGGTTATGTTTAGGGTTAAGTTTGGCTTTAGGCTAATAATAACATGTGATTGAGGATGAGGGTGAGGGCCAAGGGTTAGGATATGGGTTAGGTTTATTGTTAGGTACACTGTGAAGATATGGTTACAGTGAGAATTAGAGTTAGTATTTAATGTTAGGATTGTGGCTAGGTTTAAGTTTAGAGTTACGTTTAGGTGTGGGTTAAGGTGAGGGTGTAGGGGTATGAGTATAGTTAGGGATAGGGTAAGGCATAGGGTTAGGTTAGGATAATGTTATAGTTAAGGTTACATTTAGGATTTGGGTTTAGCATGAGGGTTAGTGTTAGATTTGGGGTTAGAGTTACTTTTTTGTGTGAGTGAGGGTGAGGGTAAGTGTGAGAATTTAGGCATAGGGTTGGGGTTTTGGCTAGAGTAAGCATTAGGTGCAGGGTGAGGATATCGTTGTTGGAGTTTGGTTTAATTTTCAGTGTTATGGTTACGTTCAGGTTTATAATTAGGATTAATGTTAGGTGTGCATAAAGGTGAGAGTGACAGTGAGGGTGAGGGGTTAGGATAAGTGGCCAGGATTAGTATTAGGTTTAGGGTTAACTGTAGTGTGTGGAATGGTTATGAAGAGAGTTAGGGTTAGGTTTTAATTTTAGGATTAGTGTTTTGTTCAGGTTTAAGGTTACAGTTTGGTGTAAGTGAATATGAGGTCGAGGGCGTAGGTGTATGGGTAGGGTTAGTGTTAGAGGTAGGTTTAAGTTTAGGAAGAAGTTATGGTGAGGGTAAGAGTTAGGATATGGATTATGGTAAGATTTAACATTAGTGTTAAGTTTAGGATTAGGGTTTCATGTGGTTGAGGGCGAGGGTGAATGTAAGGGATTAAGTGTTGTGTTAGAGTTAGGGCTAAGGTTAGCATTAGGTGCAGGGTGAGGATATCGTTACAGTTAGAGTTAAGTTTAGAGTTTAGTGTTAGGTTTACAATTATGATGAGCATGAGAGTTAGGGTTAGAAGAAGAACCACCCTCATAAGTACCAAAGGAGCTCACATCACCAGGTTCCATCCTAGTCCTGTAAGAACAGAGATTTTTCTACAGCAAACATTTTTCTGTCGATACCAGTATTCTGCAAGGATATCATGGGCATATTAGTGGAACTAGCAAGAGAGCCATGCACCTAAAGAGCAGATCTAAGGAACTAGATGATGATTCTGCTGCAGTCCTTGAGCATATGCAACCAGGGCCTTGAACAGGTCATGGTTGTTTCTTTGGGTTGCTAAAGGTCAGGGTCAGGGTCAGGGCTCAGCATGGGAATCAACAGTTGGGGTTCAGGGCTCTGGGTTTAGGCCCAGATTCACATTCAGTGCTTCAGGTTCAGATTCAGGAGTTCAGGCTCATGGTAAGGGGTCAGGGTTAGGGTAGGTGTTTGGGTTCAGGAGCAACAGTTTGGTTTTGGATTGAAGGGTTAGGTTTTGGGTTCAGTGCTTTGGCATTTCAGGTACAGGGATTAGGGTAAGGGGACCCAGCATAAGGGTAAGGATTAGGGATAGAGTGAGGGTTAGGGTTATTGTTAGGTTTAGGATTAGCTGTATGGTGAGCATATGGTTATGGTGAGATATACAGTGATGGTATAATGTTAGGTTTAGGGCTAGGTTCCGTTAAGTTTTCCGGGTTAGGATTGTTTGGTTTAGGATTACAGTTAGGTGGGGGGGAAGGTGATGATAAGGATGAGGGTGTATGGATACAGGTAGGCTTAGGGTAAGGGTTCAGTGTAGTGTTAGGATTATGTTATGGTTAGTGTTAGAGTAAGGAGTTAAATTTAGGTGACGTTTAGTATTAGATATAGGATTAAGATTACAATTACCTGTGAGTATGGGTGAGGATGAAGATTTAGGTGTAGGGTTAGGATTAGGGCTAAGGTTAGCCTTAGGTCCAGGGTAGGATTTGGTAATGGTTAGAGTTACACTGAGTTTTCAGTATTAGGTTTAGGATAAGAATTACCATTAGGTGTTAGTGAAGGTGATGTTAAGGGTGAGGCGTTAGGGTAAGTGGCCAGAGTTAGGGTTAGGGTTGGGTTTAAGGTAAAGTGTAGGATGAAAATATAGTTACATTGAGAGTTAAGATTAGTGTTTAAAGGTCATGTTAGGGTAAAATTTAGGGGTAGGGTTATGGTAAGGTGTTGGTAGAGATATGGGTGAGGGCAAGTGGTTAGGTGTATAGGTAGGGTTATGGTTGGGTGTAGGGTTTTGCTTAGGAAGAAGTTATAGTGAGGATTTGAGTTATGATGAGGGTTTGGGGTGAGGGCTATTATTAGATTTAGGGTAAGGTTATGGTTTTCTGTGATTGTGGGTTAGAGTGAGGGTAATGGATTAGGCATAGGATTAGGGTTAAGGCTAAGGTTAGCATTTGGTCAAGGGTGAGGATATATTTAGGGTTAGAGATAGGTTTAGTTTTCAGGTTTATGATTAGGTTTTGGTTTAGGATTAGGATTACCATTAGGTGTGAGTGAAGTGACAGTGAGGGTTAGGGGTTACTATTAATTGTCAGTTTAGGAGTTCAGATTAGTATTAGGGTTAAGTGTAGGGTGTAGATATAGTTACACTGAAAGTTGGGTTTAGTATTTAATGTCAGGGTTTGGCCATGTTTGACTTCAATTTTATGGTAAGGAGTAGGTGAATTTGAAGGTGAGGGTTAGTGGGTTGGTGTACAGGTAGGGTTAGGGCTGCATGTATAGTTTGGTTTAAGAAGAAGTTATAGTGAGGGTTTGAGTTAGGATTAGGGTTTAGGGTGAGGATTAGCATTAGATTTAGGGTTAGGGTTGCAGTTCTACGTGAGTGTGAGTGAAGGTGAGGGATTATGTGTAGGGTCAGTGTTAGGGATAAATTTAGTTTATGGTCATGTTGAATGTTTGGTTATGGATCGAGTTTAGTTTTCCAGTTTAGGCTTAGGTTTGGTTTAGGATTATGGTTACTATTAGCTGTGAGTGAAGGTGATGGTGAAGGTTAGGGATAAGGGATAGTGGACAGAATAATGGTTTAGGTTAGATTTAGGATTAAGTGTAGTATGTGGATATAGTTACATTGAGAGTTAGGTTTAGTATTTAATGTTAGGGTTAGGACCAGGTTAGGTGTAGGGTTATGGTAATGTGTGGGTGAATTTGAGGTTGAGGAAGAGTGGGTTGGCATACAGGAATGGTTAGGTTTGGTGTAGGATTTGGTTTAGAAAGAAGTTACGGTAAGAGTTTGATTTAGGATTAGGATTAGTTTTAGACTTAGGGTTAGGGTTATATTTCCCTGTGAGTGTGGGCGAGGTTGAAGGTGAGAGATTAGTCATAGGTTTAGGGTTAGGCTAAGATTGGGTTAGTTCCAGGGTGAGGTTATGGTTACACTTAGAGTTAGGTTTAGATTTTAGTGTTAGATTTAGGGCTTGGTTTAGGATAACTATTATCCTTAGGTATGAATAATGGTGACAGTAAGATTATTTTTTAAGGTCAGTGGCCCCTGTTAAGGTTAAGGTTAGCTTTAGGTTTAAGTGTAGGTTGCAGATATAGTTACATTGAAGTTATGGTTAGTGTTTGATGTTAGGATTGGGGCCATATTGTGGTTTAGTATTCCGGTAAGCTGTGGGTGAAGTTGAGGGTGAGGGCAAGTGGGTAGGTTAACACTTATGGCAGAGCGTCTTGTTTGGTTTAGGAAGAAGTTCTGGTGAAGGTTTGAGATTGGATTAGGATTTAGGGTGAGGGTTAGTTAGACTTAGGTTTAGGGTTATAGTACCCTGTGAGTGTAGACAAGGGTGAGGGTGAGGGATTAGGCAGAAGAATATGTTTAGGCTAAGGTTAGTGTTAGGTCCAGGTTGAGGATACGGTTATGATTAGAGTTAGGTTTAGATTGCTGTGTTAAGTTTAGGTTAGTGTTTAGGATTTGGGTTACTTTTATATGTTAGTGAAGTTGACAGAGAGGATGATGGGTTAGGGTTTGGGTTAGGGCTGGTTTTGTGTTTAAGTGTAGAGTAGGTTTTATTTATGTTGAGAGTTACAGCTAGTGTTTGATGTTACTGTTAGGTCTAAGTTTAGGTTTAGGGTTTGTGTAAGTTGTGGGTGAATTTGAGATTGAGGGCTAGCAGGTAGTCATATTGGTAGGTTGTTTATAGGGTTTGGTTTATGAATAAGTATGTTGAGTTTTTTATTTAGGCCTAGGATTTAGGGTGAGGGTTGGCATTAGATTTAGGATTAGGATTATGGTTTCTTGTGAGTGTGGGTCAGGGTAAGGGTGACTGATTAGTCATAGAGTTAGTGTTAGGTGTAAGATTTTCGTTAGGTCCAGGGTGAATATATGGTCACAGTTCGATTTATGTTTAGTTTTCAGTGTTAAGTTGAGGGTTAGGTTTAGGATTAGGGTTAACGTTAGATGTCAGTGACAGTTTGGGGTTAGGTTTAGTGGCCAATGTGAGGGTCACAGTTAGCTTTAGGATTAAGTGTAGGGTGCAGATATACTTACACTGAGATTTAGTAGTGCTTGATGTTTGGGTTTTGTCCAGGTTTAGAATTAGGGTTATGCCAAGGTGTAGATGAATTTGAGGGTAAGGGGGTGTGGTTAGGCATACATGTAAGGTTAGGACTAGGTGTAGGGTTTGTTTAGGATGAAGTTATGCTGAGGGTTTGAGTTTGGATTAGGATTTAGGGTGAGGGCTACTGTTGGCATTAGGTGTAGGGTTACATTCTGTGTGAGTAAGGATTAGGATGAGGGTTAGGGATTGGACATAGGGTTATAATGAGGGTTAGGTTCAGGTTTTCAGTTAGAGTTCAGATTAGGATTAGGGTTAGGTTTAGGGTTAGGTTATGATTTCAGTATGGTTAGTGTGAAGTATGAGTGTTAGGTTTAGTGTACAGTTTGGCTTTAGACAAGTAGTGAGGTGTTAGTGAGTGTGAGGCTGAGGGCCCAGGCTTTTGCTTTGGGTTAGGGTTAGGTTTAACTGTAGGTTGAAGATATGGTTATGGTGAGAATTAGGATTAGGATTTAATGTTAGGGTTAGGGCTAGGTTTGTTTACAGTTATGGTTAGGCATAGGTTAAAGTGAGGGTGAGGGGGTAAGATTACAGGGAGGGTTAGATTTAAGGTTAGGTGCAGGGTTAGATTTAGGATGAAGTTATGGTTCAGGTTAGAGTTAGGATTTAGGTTTAGGATAAGTGCTAGTGTTAGATTTAGGGTTAGGGTTATGGAATCCTGTGAGTGTGGGCATGGGTGTGGGTAAGGTTTTAGCCATAGAATAGATGTTAGAGCTCAGGTTAGCATAAGGTGCTGGGTGAGAATATGATTACACTTAGAGGTATGTTTAGTTTTCCATTAGGTTTAATGTTATGTTTATGATTAGCATTACTATTATGTTTGAGTGAATTGGACAGTGATGGTGAGGGTTTGTGTTGGGGGCAGTGGAATTAATATTATTTTTAAGTGTAGGGTACAGATATAGTTATGTTTAGAGTTAAGGCTAGTCTTAGATGTTAAAGTTTGTTATAGTTTTATGCTTAGGGTTAGAGTAATCTGTGGGTGAATTTGAGGGTAGAGGCAGTGGGTATGCATAGAGGTAGAGATAGGGTTGGGTGTAGGGTTCAGTTTAGGAAGAAGTTATGGTGAGATTTTGAGTTAGGACTTGGGTTTAGTATGTAGGTTAGTGTGGAATTTAGGGTTAGGTTTATGGTTCCCTGTGAGTGTGGGTGATAGTGAGGGTGAAGGACTAGGTAGAAGGTTAGTTTTATGGCTAGGTTAATATTAGATAATTTGTGAGGATATGGTTACAGTTACAGTTAAGTTGAAATTTAACTGTTAGGTAGAGGGTTAGGTTTAAGATTAGAGTTACTGTTAGGTGGGAGTGAAGGAGATGATGATGGTGAAGGTTTAGGATTAGGGGCCATGGTTAGGGTTAGGTTAAGGTTTAGAATTAAGTGTTAGGTGCAGTTATAGGTGTGCTGAGAGATAGGGTTAGTGTTTAATTTTAGGATTAGGGCCAGGATTAGGCTTACTGTTACAGTAGGGTGTTGGTGAAGATGAGGGTGGGGGCAAGGTGGTAGGAATACAGTTAGGGTTAGGGTTTGGTGTAGTATTTGGTTTAGGAGGAAGTCATGGCAACGGCTTTAGTACAAGGCTTTAGTGTGAGGTCTAGCATTTGATTTAGGGTTAGAGTTAGGGTTTTCTGTTAGTGTGGGTGAGGGTGAGCGTGAGGGATTAGGTGTAGGGTTAGTACTAGGGCTACAGTTAGTGTAAGGTCCAGGGTGTGGATATGGTTATGGTTAGAGTTAGGTTTAGTTTTCAGTGTTAGTTTTAGGATTATGTTTAGGATAATGGTTACTGTTACATGTGAGTGAAAGTGATGGTGTGTGTGAGGGTTTTGGGTTAAGGGCCAGGGTTAGGATTATGGTTAGTTTTAGGGATAAGTGTATCATGTGGATACAGTTACACTGAGAAGCAGGGTTAATGTTTGATGTTAAGGTTAGAGCCAGGATTAAGTTTAGGATTACAGTATCATGTCGGTGAAGATGAAGGTGAGGTCAAGTGGGTAAGTGTACAGGTAGGTTTAGTCTACCAGTGAGTTCTGTGTATGTTTTGGTTTAAGAAGAAGTTAGGGTGAAGATTTGAACTGGGATTAGGATTTAAGGGTTAGAGTTAGGGTTATGGTTAGTTTTAGTCTTAAGTGTAGTGTGTGGATATGATTACTTTGAGAGGTTTAGAATTTAATGGTGGGGTGGGGCTAGGTTCATGTTAGAATTACAGTTATGTGTTTGTGAAGATGACATTATGGGCAAGTTGGTAGGCATATAGGCAGGGTTAGGGTTAGGTGTAGTTTTATGTTTGTGAAGAAGTTTTGGTAAGGGATAGAGTTAGGATTATGGTTTAGGATGAGGGTTAGCATTACAGTTATATTTTCTGTTACGTTTCCACGTCACTGAGGATGAGGGTATGGTTTAGACTTAGTATTCAGGTTAGGATTAGGGTTAAGGTCAGTGTTAGGTGTTGGGTCAGATTAGTATTATAGCTGGAGTAAGGTTAAGGTTCAGTGCTAGGGTTAGTGTTAGATTTAGCATCTCATTTAATGGTGAGTGAAGTTTAGGATGAGGGTTAAAGGTTAGGGTTAGTTGCCAGTGCTAGGGCTATGGTTAATTTGAAGGTTTAGTATAGGGTGAGGATATGGATATGAGTAGAGTTAATGTTAGGATTAAATGCTGCATTTAGATTTGGGGTTATGGTTATGTGTTGATGAAGGTCAGGGTGAGGGGCTAGGAGTAGGTGGAGGTGGAGTGATGGGGTTAGTTTTAGTTGTAGGGTGAGGTTATGGTTATGGTTAGATTTATGTTTAGGCTTTAGGATTTAAGATTATTGTTATGGTGAGGGTAAGCATTAGGGTTAGGTTTAGAAGAAGAACCACAATCACAAGTACCAAAACTGCTCAATTCACCATGGTTCTAGTCCAGTCTTGTAGGAATAGAGATTAATGCAACAGGAAACATCTCCATTCTATCAGTATCAGTATCCCACAAGGAAATCATGTGCATATAGTATAGGAGGGAGTAACAAGAGAGCCATGCACCTAAGAGCATATCTAAGGAACTAAATGATGATTCTGCTGCAGTCTTTGAGCATATGTAAATGGGGTTGGATTCCTAAGTGTCCAGGTCAGGAGTCAGGGTGAGAGTCAATAATTAGGGATCAGGGTTCAGGGTTAGGTTTAGGATTCACATTCAAGGGTTCAGATTCATGCTTAAGAATTCAGGATTAAAGTAAAGAGTCAGGGTTATGGTTGAGGTTCAAGTTCAGGAGCAAGGGTGGGTTTTAGGTTCAGGGGTTAAAGTTCACATTCAGGGCATTTGGGTTTCAGGTTCAGGGGTTCCAGTTCGGGTGGCCTATTAAGGGTAAGGATTAGAGTTAGGGATAGATTTAGGGTGAATTTATGGTTTGAGTTTGGTTAGGGTAGGGGTTTGGTTTAGGGTTAGGGTTAAGTTTGTCTTTAGTCTACCAGTGAGTTCTGAGTGAAGGTGAGGGTATATGGCCAATCAGTACATGATAAAGGATCTAGGGATATGCAGTGGGGAAATGACAGCCTCTTCAACAACTGGTGTTGGCAAAACTGGACAGCTACATGAAAGAGAATGAAACTGGATTATTGTCTAGCCCCATACACAAAAGTAAACTCAAAATGGATCAAAGACCTGAATGTAAGTCATGAAACCATGAAACTCTTAGAAGAAAACATAGGCAAAAATCTCTTGAATATAAACATGAGCAACTTTTTTCATGAACACATCTCCTCAGGCAAGGGAAACAAAGGCTTTGATGAGCAAGCATGACCACCAGTTCCTAAGATATTGTCATGGAGCCAAGGCAGAGACCTGCGGACATGAGGAATTCATGTGCTTGTTTTTATTGGTGCTACTAAATTATTACCAATCTAGTTTTTTTTAAAGAAAAGAATATCCATAAATCACCATTATTATTTAAGCATCACTCTAAAAGTTCTGGCTAATGTAAGGAGCAGTTTGAATAAGAAAGTACAATATCCTGTAGCAAATTTAAATTGTATTACAAAATTGCAGTAAGAAAATTGATACTGTTACATATATATATGGTACATTATAAACCAATGTGTAAGAATTAAATAAAATAATAAATGATGTTAAGGAAAAGTGGCTATATAGAAACATAAAATTTGAATATGAATTTATCTCAATCACTCTATCATAAATTTAAATTTCAAAATTAACTGTAGAAAATTTAAATATAAACATGATGATATTGGACTCTAACTGCTCTCTATATAGGAAATATCCAATGTGTTTTTAGTACAAAAAAAGAGATGCTTTACAGACTTTATTACATAATATTTAAGAGATTCTTGCTAGTCAATTAGCAAAATAAATATAAATTTGGAAAGAGATTTGCAATAATGATGAAAGGAAATATTATATTCCTTGTTATTAAAAAAAAAATTCTTACCTACCTACAACTCAATAACAAAAAATAAAAAGCACTCAGTATAATTAAGAAAAGAGAAGACATGTGAACAGACATTTTTCCAGAGAAGATAAACAAATGGCACATGAAAAGATGTTCAACATCACTAATCATGTGGGAAATGCAAATCAAAAGCACAATGAAATATCACCTTACATCATTCAGAAGGATTATTTTCACAGACAAGAAATAAATGTTGGTGAGGATGTTGAGAAAAGGGAACCTCTGTGTTGTGTTGGCATGAATGTAAATGGGTTGAGCCACTAAGGAAACAGTATGTAAGTTCCTCAGAAAATTAGAAACAGAAATACTGTACAATCCTGTAATTCTAGTTCTGGGTATTTACACAAAGAAAACAAAAACACTAATTTGAAAAGATGTTTGTATCCCATATTTTTTTAACATTATTTACATTAGCCAAAGTATGGAAACAACCCAAGTATTTGTCAGTGGATGAACAGATAGAGAAGTTGTGATATAGATAGATGATAGATAGATGACAGATAGATAGATAGATAGATAGATAGATAGATAGATAGATAGATAGATGAATATGGGATATATAGATGAATATGGGATATACGTATATATATATATATGTATATCTATATATATGAATATTATTCAGCCATAAAAAGGAATTAAACCTTCCTATTTGTGACATGGATGAACATTAAGGGCATTAATGTTAAACCACGAAATAAGACAGAAAGACACTTACTCTGTCTCACTTAAATGTGGAATCTAATATAAAACCAGAAATAAAATCAAGCTCATAGATACAGAGGACAGATTACTAGTTTACAGCGATGGAAGGTAGGAGATAGGTGAAAAGGGAGTCAAAATATACACACTTCCAATTATAAAATAAATAAATCATAGAGATATAATAGCATAGAGACTATAGTTAATAATATTGTATTGCATTATTTCAACTTTGCTAAGAGAATAGATATTGAAAGTTCTCATCACAGGTAAAAAGAAATTCTTTATGTGGGTGATGGATGTTAAGCAGACCTATTGTGGCAATCATTTTGCATATATATAAATATCAAACCATTAGTAATGCAGCTGACACTTATACAATGTTGTATGTCAATTATACCTGAAAAAAAATTTTTAATTCTTAGAAATCATTATGAAAACTACTCTTAAAACAGGTTAATGAGCAAATCATTTACAAAAGAAACATACAAATGACTAATGTACAACTGATAAAAAACACCTTCATCAATGAACAAGAATGAAAATTTAAAGCAATGAGATACTACATTTTTCACTTAGAAAATTGTTAGATAAAATTAGAATTAATACTCAATGCTGATAGAGATGTAATAAAATGAGTGCACAGAAAGGCCCAACTTCCTTGAAAAGCAATTTGTCAAGATATATTTTGCTTGAAAAATGTTCATGCCCTTTAAAAAAATTTTTTTAATGTATCATTGATATACACTCTTATGAAAATTTCACACAAAAAACAATGTGGTTACCTCAGTCACCCATGTTATTAAGTCCCCTCCACGCACCATTGCAGTCACTGTCCATCAGTGCAGTAAGATGCCACAGTCACTACTTGTCTTCTCTGTGTTGCACTATCTTCCCAGTGACACCCTCCACACACCATGTACACCAATCATAAAACCTCTCAATCCCCTTCTCCCTCTCTCCCATTCCACCCTCCCCCACCCCTCCCCTTTGGAAGCCGCTAGTCCCTTCTTGAGGTCTGTGAGTCTGCTGCTGTTTTGTTTCTTCAGTTTTCCTTTGTAGTTATACTCCACAATTGAGGAAAATCATTTGGTACTTGTCTTTTCTGCCCGGCTTATTTCACTGAGCATAATACCCTCTAGGTCCATCCATATTGTTGCAAATGGTAGGACGTATTTCTTTCTTATGCATGAAAAATATTCCATTGTGTATATTTAGCACATCTTCTTTTCCATTCATCTAGTGATGGACACCTACATTGCTTCCATATCTTGACTATTGTTAATAGTGCAGTGATAAACAAATGGGTATATATGTCTTTTTTAATGTGGGATCTTGTTTTCTTTGGGTAAATTCCTAGGAGTGGAAGTGCTGGGTCAAATGATATTTCTACTTTCATTTTTTTGGGGAACCTCCATATTGCTTTCCACAATGGTTGAACTAATTTACATTCCCACCAGCAGTGTAGGAGGGCTCCCCTTTCTCTGCATCCTCGCCAGCATTTGTTGATCCTTGTCTTTTGGATGTTGACCATCCTAACTGATGTGAGGTGATCTCTCATTGGGGTTTTAATTTGCATTTCCCTGATAATTAGTCATGTGGAGCATCTTTTCAGGTGGCTGTTGGCCATCTGAATTTCTTCTTTGGAGAAGTGTCTTTTCATATCCTCTACCCATTTTTTTTAATAGGGTTATTTGCTTTTGGGATGTTGAGGCATGTGACTTCTTTATATATTTTGGATGTTAATTAACCCTTATCAGATATGTCATTTACAAATACATTCTCCCTAATGGTGTCCTTTTTATTCTACTAATGGTGTCCTTTGCTGTACAGAAGTTTTTAGCTTAATGTAGTCCTATTTGTACATTTTTGCATTTGTTTCCCTTGCCTGAGGAGATGCACTCACAAAAAAGTTGCTCATGTTTACACTCAAGAGATTTTTGCCAATGTTTTCTTCTAAGAGTTTCATGGTTTCATGAATTTCATTCAGGTCTTTGATACATTTTGAACTGACTTTTGTGTATGAAATGAGATGATAATCCAGTTTCATTCTCTTACATGTTCAGTTTTGCCAACACCAGTTATTGAAGAGGCCGTCATTTCCCCATTTTATAACCATGGCTCCTTTATCATAAATTAATTGTTCATTTATGTGTAGGTTTATATCTGGAATCTCTATTTTGTTCCATTGATATATGGGTCTGTTCTTGGTTACTGTGGCTTTTTCATAGAGATTGAAGTCAGGGAGTGTAATACCCCCAGCTTTCTCCTTCTCAGGATTGCTTTCCTCTTTGGGGTCTCTTGTGTTTCCATATTAATTTTAGAACTATTTGTTCCAGTTCATTGAAGAATGCCATTGGTATTTTGATAGGGATTGCAATTAATCTGTAGATTTCTTTAGGCAGGAAGGCCATTTTGATATTAATTCTTCCTATCCCTGAGCGTAAAATGCATTTCCATTTAGTGGTGTCCTCTTTAATTTCACTCACAAGTGTCTTCAAGTTTTCAGGATATAGGTCTTTAACCTCCTTGATTAGGTTTATTCCTAGGTATTTTATTCTTTTTGACATAATTTTGAATGGGATTGTTTTCCTGATTTCTCTTTCTGCTAATTCATCATTAGTGTATAGGAAAGCAACAGATTTCTGTGTACTTATTTTTTATCTGCAAATTTGCTAAATTGTTATTAGTTCTGGTAGTTTTGGGGTGGATTTGTTAGGGTTTTTCTGGTACAGTATCATGTCATCTATAAGCAGTGACAGTTTAACTTCTTCCTCACCAATATGGATGTGTTTTGTTTCTTTGTGTTGTCTGATTGCTGTGGCTAGTTTCTCCAGTACTATGTTGAATAAAAGTGGGGAGAGTGGACATTCTTGTCTTGTTCTCTATCTTAGGGGAAAAGCTTTCAGTTTCTCACTGTTAAGTATGATGTTGGCTGTGGGTATGACATATATGACTTTTATTATATTGAGGTATTTGTCCTTTATACCCAGTTTGTTGAGTGTTTTGATCAAGAATGGATGTTGAATTTAGTTGAATGGTTTTTCATCATCTATGGAGATGATCGTGTGATTTTTGTCCTTTTCTTGATGTGGTGGATGATGTTAATGGATTTTTTAATATTGTACCATCCTTGCATCCCTGGAATAAATCCTACTTGATCATGATGGATGATCTTTTTGATATATTTTTGAATTCGGTTTGCTAATATTTTGTTCAGTATTTTTGCATCTATGTTCATCAGAGATATTGGTCTGTAATGTCTTTTTTTGTGGTGTCTTAGCCTGGTTTTGCTATTAGAGTGATGCTGACTTCATATAATGAGTTTGGAATTAATCCCTTCTCTTCTACTTTTGGAAAGCTTTACGGAGGATGGGTATTAGGTCTTCACTAAGTGTTTGGTAAAATTCAGCAGTGAAGCCATCTGTTCCAGGAGTTTTGTTTAGGAAGTTTTTTGATTACTAATTCAATTTTATTGCTGGTAATTGGTCTGTTCAAATTTTCTCTTTCTCCCTGGGTCAGCCTTGGAAGGTTGTATATTTCCAGAAAGCTGTCCATTTCTTCTAGATTATCGAGTTTGTTAGCATATAAATTTTCACAGTATTCTGCAATAATTCTTTGTATTTCTGTGGTGTCTGTAGTGAATTTTCTTTTCTCATTTCAGATTCTGTTTATGTGTGTAGACTCTCTCTTTTACTTAATATGTTTGGCTAAGGGTTTGTGTATTTTATTAATTTTCTCAAAGAACCAGCTCCTGGTTTCATTAATTCTTTCTATTGTTTAATTCTTTTCAATTTATTTATTTCTTTTCTGATCTTTATTATGTCCCTCCTTCTGACTTTGGGCTTCATTTGTTCATCTTTTTTATTTTCATTAATTGTGAGTTTAATCTATTCACATGGATTTGTTCTTCTTTCCTGAGGTAAGCCTATAAGCTTTTTTTCTCCCTATTGCAATATACTTCCCTCTTGGAATGGCCTTCACTGCATCCCACAGATTTTGCTGTGTTGAGTTGTTTTTTTCATTATCCTCCATATATTGCTTGATCTCTGTTATTTGGTATTTGATCCATTGATTATTTAGGAGCATGTTTTTAAGCCTCCATGTGTTTGTTGACTTTTTTGTTTTCTTTGTGTAATGTCTTTCTAGTTTCATAGCTTTGTGGTCTGAGAAGCTGGTTGGTATAATTTCAATCCATCTGAATTTATTGAGACTCATTTTGTGGTCTAGTATATAATCGATTCTTGAAAATGTTCCATGTACCCTTGAGAAGAATGTGTATCCTATTGCTTTTGGGTGGAGTGTTCTGTAGATGTCTGTTAGGTCCATCTGTTCCAAAGTGGTGTTCAGTGCCTCTGTGTCCTTACTTATTTTCTGCCTGGTTGATCTGTCCTTTGGAGTATGTAGTGTGTTGAAGTCTCCTAAAATGAATGCTTTGCAGTCAATCTTCCCCTTTAATTAGGTTAAAATTTGTTTCACATATGTAGGTGCTCCTATGTTGAGTGCATAGATATTTATAATGGTTATATCCTCTTGTTGGACTGACCACTTTAAGATTATGTAATGTCCTTCTTGTTGTGATTTTCTTTGTTTTGAAGTTTATTTTGTGTGATACAAGTACTATAACTCCTGCTTTTTTCTCCCTATTAGTTACATGTAATGTCTTTTATCATCCCTTCACTTTCGGTCTGTGTATGTCTTTGGGTTTGAAGTGAGTCTCTTGCAGGCAGCATATAGATGGGTCTTGTTTTTTTACCCACTCAGTGACTCTATGTCTTTTGATTAGTGCATTCAGACCATTTACATATAGGGGGATTATCGATAGGTATATACTTATTGCCATTGCAGGCTTTAGATTCGTGGTTACTAAAGGTTCAAGGGTAGCTTCTTTACTATTGGGCAGTCTAACTCAACTCAGTAAGCTATTTCAAGCACAATCTAAAGGTTCTTTTTTTTCTTCTTTTTCTTCCTCCTTCATTCTTTATATATTATGTGTCATATTCTGTACTCTTTATCTATACCTTGACTGACTTTGGGGGTAGTTAATTTGATTTTACATCTGCTTAGTAATTAATTGATCTACTTTCTTTACTGTGGTTTTATTTCTTCTGGTGACAGTTATTAAACATTAGGAACACTTCCATCTTTAGCAATCCCTCCAAAATACACTGTAGAGATGATTTTTGGAAGAAAATTCCTTCAGCTTTTGCTTTTCTGGAAATTGTTTAATCCCCCCTTCAAATTTAAATGATAATCTTGCCAGATAGAGTATTCTTGGTTCTAGGCCTTTCTGCTTCATTATGTTAAATATATCAAAGTACTCCCTTCTGGCCTGTAAGGTTTCTGCTGAGAAGTCTGATGATAGCCTGATAGGTTTTCCTTTGTATGTGATCTTTTTTTCTTTCTCTGGCTGCTTTTAATAGTCTACCCCTATCCCTGATATTTGCCATTTTAATTATTATATGTCTTCATGTTGTCCTCCTTGGGTCCCTTGTGTTGGGAGATATGTGTACCTCCATGGCCTGAGAGACTATCTTCTTCCTTGAAGATTGGGGTAGTTTTCAGCAATTACCTATTCAAAGATACTTTCTATCCCTTTTTCTCTTTCTTCTTCTGGTACCCCTATAATACAAATATGTTCTATTTGGATTGGTCACATGGTTCTGTCAATATTCTTTCATTCCTAGAGATCCTTTTTTCTCTCTTTGCCTCAGCTTCTTTGTATTCCTCTTCTCTAACTTCTATTTCATTTATTGTCACCTCTACTTCATTTAATCTGCCTTTAAATCCCTCCATTGTATGTTTCATTTTGGATACTGCAGTTTTCAAAGTTTCTATTTCTTTCTTTAATTCCTTCCTGACTTCTTGAATATTTTTCTGTAGCTCCACAAGCATGTTTATGATTTTTATTTTGAAATTCTTTTCAGGAAGTTTGGTGAGTTCAGTTTCACTTGGCTGTCTTTCTGGTGTTTGTGGTATTTTGGCTTGTACCAGGTTCTTTTGATGTCACATAAATTTAATAATAACTTGGTGTAGGTGGTGCCTTCTCATGCCAAGAAGCTCTACACTCTGGAGCTGTTCAGCCCCTGGAGTGATGGTGGGGTTTGCAGGTGAGGGCACTGGTGCCTGTTGGGAGGAAAGAGCTATTTTCTGCTTCCTGGCTGCAGTGCCTGCCTCCACTGCCAGGGCCAGTTTGCCAAGTGGGCAGGGAGGAGCCTTTATGCTATGCCCTTGTAGCAGCCACAGGCGAGTTCACCATCTGGCTAGCCTGGCATGATGGCAGGAGCAGCAGGTTTGTGAACCAGTGCCACCTGGAATGAAGGAATGGCAGGCTGTGTATCATAGTGGGGGGCCTTGGAGCTGCAGTGCCATCCAGAGGTTAGAGTGCATGAAGCTCCTGAAAGTTCCTATATGCTGCGCTGACTGCACTGGGACAATTTTGTATACCTGTCCTTTCTCTTGAGCAGCAAGCTGTGTGTAATGCTTACCTCTTTAGCAGCCCTCTCACTTTTGGGAAGTTCTCAGAGTTCCCATCTTTCTTTTGTCTCTGAGCGGCCGGTTGTGGGTACCTGTTCTTCACACACAGCTGGAATCTCATTTTCTTCAAGTGTTCTGCCTGTCTTAGCTTTCCAGTTTCACTAATCTCCACAGCACCATGTAATGTAGGTTTCTTTTCCCAGAGTATATCTCCAGGGTTGAGTGTGCAGCAGTCCTAGGCCTCCATCCCCTCCCTGCTTCATTTCTCTTCTTCCCACCAGTGAGCTGGGGTGATGGATGGGCTTGAATCCTGCTGGATTTACCCTTTTACATGAGGTTTGCTTTTTTCCCCAGTAGGAAGTCTGTTGCAGGCTTCTTTCCTGTTGCTCTATCAGGATTACTTGTACTTGCCATATTTTCATATTATATGTGGTTTTGGGAGGAGATTTCTGTCTCACCTCTCACACCACCATCTTTAAGCCTCTCTCATGCTCTTTTATCTAGAAATTCCTTTTAAAGGATTTCCTCAGTAAATTTTCAATATTGTCACAGAATTTTTATTGAGCAAAATTTAGGGAACAACCTGCATGTCCAAAAATTTTAAATTGTTCTACAAATCATGATGCATCTGGATTATAGATATCATGCAATATTTAATGCTATGTTTAGTAAGTCTTTCTTACAGTTCTTGAGTCAGAAGCCTAAAGTTGAGAAGTCTCCAGGCCTAATTTCCTCCTGGAGACCTAAAGGGAGAATTTTTTCCTTTCTTTTCAGTTTCTAGAAATAGTCAGCATTCCTTGGCTCTTGGCACCTTCTTTGAATTTTTTCAACTTCTTTCTTCTGTTGTCATATTACCTACTCCTCACTATAGTTCTCCAACCTCTGTCTGATAAGGACTCTTACTGCTTGCATTGGGTCCACCTGGATAATCCAGGATGGCAGTACATTCATCACAAGATCCTTAACTTAATCACATCTGCAAGATCCCTTTTACCACATAAATTAAAGGTTACAGATTTGGGGATTAGGATATGGACATCTTTGTCCATATTACATACGATATTGTTTAGCCCTCTATTATAAAGCAAAGTATAAAATGAAATGACAAGTACTCCTATTTGTGTAGTGAAATTGTATGTGTAATCATCCATTTCCATTTTTTTTTACAATAAGCATATAACATTGTTAAAACCATTTTTCAATGTCAGGGCCAGAATCTTTTTCATTCTAACTTGCTTTTATTGTCTTAACATCACTTGTAAAAAATTGTGGAATCTTTATGTATACCACATTAGAAAAATTCACTTTTCAGATAAACTAAGTTTATCCAAAAAAAAGGAACAGATACACACACATACATATTTCTTTAGATGTATATAGTTTGACCTCACCACAAATAATAGGTCTGTTCCCTGTGTTTCTTGCTCTAAATGAATATCTTCAATGCTTGCATGAAAGTCAAATAAGGTATCTTTCTTTGGTTTACATAAACAAAAAGAAATAAAATACAATTTCTATTACTTTTTATTTTTTCTAATCCTTGAAATATTGCCAGATTTTTGCATTCCTTATTTTTTATAAATGCAAAGGTATAGTGGCTTGTGGGAAATTTTAGATTCTATAAATAATCTTTCTATTTAAATTAATGATAGCATTAATTTAATCCTGGAAATTGAGTAGTTTTTATCACTGAAATATTGTGTTTCTTAACAAAAATTATAGATAAGCATAATAGATGAGTTCTCATAAACTTGGAAAAAATTTTTTAGTGACAGTCTTGAAATAATTATTTGTAGCTCTTTTTATTATATTTTGTAGGATTCAATCAAATTATTATAGATTTTACTTTTAATGCAAACCCAAAATACCCATATTCTTTGTTTTACATTGCCAGCTGAATGTCATTCCTCAGATACATACAAGTTATGAATGTTTTACTGTATGATTTTGTTAGTCATTAAAATGATTTCCTCTGTAAGCAGCATTCAATAGTAATGTTGACAATTCCAATTATTTTTAACCATGAAGATGGAAATCTAGTATATTTTATAGCTCTTAATAATTTTTTAGAGTATCCTATCTGAATTAATTACTATCAATTGTAATGATCTCATTCTTGTTGGTTAAACAGTGGTGTGCCCTCTGCTCTCTGCCTCTGGGCATTTCTCTATTATGTGATAACTGTGCCAAGCCATTCTGCTATGAGATTTATGAATTTCTTAGGTGAAATAGTGGATAAAGTAATGGCAAAATTATTACCTTAGTTTTGCAACTCATGGAGACTGTATCATTCAGTTTAACCTTGTCATTCATCACTAGTTTATCAGCATGTCTGTGTTCTATTTGACCCTGTTTTTATTTAGCCTCTCCACTGCTTGTCTTAAAACAAAGTAATCAGAAAATATATGCT
Source organism: Manis pentadactyla (assembly GCF_030020395.1). Classification (NCBI taxonomy): domain Eukaryota; kingdom Metazoa; phylum Chordata; class Mammalia; order Pholidota; family Manidae; genus Manis; species Manis pentadactyla. The sequence continues at coordinate 63,209,151 of NC_080025.1, read as the reverse complement.
GATTTTCATTTTAATTCAAGTTAAGCTTGTTAAGTTAGGTTCCATTGGTGAGCAGTTTTATTTTGCTTAAAGAACATTTAATTTTGTTCTTCTCAGAAGCATTTATTATTTCTGTCTGGTAGCATCGAGTGGACACACAGGGTTGCTTGGATCACTTCAAGAGATCAATTGAAAATAGTATTTCAATCAAATTATTTAGCGAAGAGTTGACCCCCGGATGCTTATGGTGAGGACTTTCTATTCCTTTCACCTTATAATTTGATTGAAAATGTTTTTTCCATAGGTACTATTTCAAAGGTATTTTATTTATAACTTTGCATCTTGTACAATCTTTAATCTGAAAAACAGATGCATTATAACAAACTTCTGATCCAAGTCACCAAGTTTGCCAATTACGTATTATGCTGGCTTCACATCATGTGCCAAGTAAGTACTTTAGCCTGATTTTAAAAACCTAGTTTGAGAGAGGGATTAAAGATGGCAGCATGAGAGGAGAGACAGAGGCTTCCTCCTAAAACTGGATACAATTAGAAAACATAATTGGCGCAACTAATCCTGAGAAAGCAACAGGAAAGAGGATGGAGTCAGACTGCACACACCTGGAGAAAAGAGCAGACCTCACCGAATGGGGTAACGTACCAGAGCTGTGGCTCCACAGGACCCAAGACCCTCCCCCAAACCAGCTCACTGGCAGGAGGAAGAGGAAAGGAGCAGGGAGGGAGGGGAAGGCTTTGGACTGCTGAATACCTAGCTCCGGAGAGCTGCGCTGGGAGCACAAATCTACATTTCATGGTGCTTTCATGAGACTTGCATTACTACCAGGCTGGAAATTTAATACAGGCAGAGTTCCTGCCAGCTGCTTGTGGAAAGCAGGGATCCATATCCAGCTGCTCTGGGACAAAAACACACCTGTGTGCCTGGCCCACTGGCTCAGGCAGTGGAGATAGGCACAGCAGGCAGGAGGCGGGGAACAGCTCTTTCCTCCCCCCAGGTATGAGTACCACTCCCCGGCAACCCCCGACCTTGCTTCAGGGGCTGAGCAGCTCCAGAATAGAGCTTCTGGACACTAGAGGGTGCCATATACAAACATGAAACACCAAAGGAATCTTGTCCAGAGTAAAATTATTAATATAACTCCCGAGAAAGATTTAAATGATATGGACCTCGTGACTCTTCCTGAAAGGAAGTTCAAAATAAAAATCATCAACATTCTAATGGAGGTACAGAAAGAAATCCAAGACTTCAGGAATGAATTCAGGTCAGAGATCGAATCGTTGAAGAGCACGATGGAGGGTATTAAAAGCAGGTTGGATACGGTGGAGGAGACAATAAATGAAATGGAAACTAGAGAAGAGGAATACAAAGAAGTTGAGGCACAGAGAGAAAAAAGTATCTCTAAAAATGAAAGAATATTGAGAGAACTGTGTGACCAATCCAAGTGGAACAACATTCGCATTATAGGGATACCAGAAGAAGAAGACAGAGAAAAAGGGATAGAAAGTGTCTTTGAGGAGGTAGTGGCTGAAAACTTCCCCAGTCTGGGGAAGGAGATAGTCTCTCAGGCCATGGAGATCTAAAGATCTCCCAACACAAGGGACCCAAGGAAGACAACACCAAGACACATAGTAATTAAAATGGGAAAGATCAAGGATAAGGACAGACTGTTAAAAGAAGCCAGAGGCAGAAATAAGATCACATACAAAGGAAAGCCCATCAGACTAACATCAGACTTCTCAGCAGAAACCTTACAGGCCAGAAGGCAGTGGCATGATGTATTTAATGCCATGAAACAGAAGGGCCTGGAACCAAGATTACTTTATCCGGCAAGATTATCATTTAAATTTGAAGGAGGGATTAAACAATTTCCAGATAAGCAAAAGCTGAGATAGTTTGCCTCCCACAAACCATCTCTGCAGTCTATTTTGGAGGGACTGCTATAGATGGAAGTGTTCCTAGGGTTGGATAGCTGTCACCAGAGGCAGTAAAACCATGGTACGGATGGTGGAGCAGCTGATTGAGAGACAAAAGCAAAATTAAATTGACTATCCCTAAAGTCAATTAAGGGATAGACAAAAAGTACAGAATTTGATACCTAATATATAAAGAATGAAGGAGGAAGAAAAAAGAGGATAACTAGAAAAGAACCTTTAGATTGTGTTTGTAACAGCATACTAAGTGAGTTAAGTTAGATTCTTAGATAGTAAGGAAAGTAACCTGGAACTTTTGGTAACCACAAATCTAAAGCCTGCAATGGCAATAAGTACATAACTATCGATAATCACCCTAAATGTAAATGGACTCAATGCACCAATCAAAAGACATAGAGTCAATGAATGGATAAAAAAACAAGACCCATCTATATGCTGCTTACAAGAGACTCACCTCAAACCCAAAGACATGCACAGACTAAAAGTCAAGGGACAGAAAAAGATATTTCATGCAAACAACAGGGAGAAAAAACCAGGTGTTGCAGTACTAGTATCAGACAAAATAGACTTCAAAACAAAGAAAGTAACAATAGATAAAGAAGGACAATACATAATGATAAAGGGTTCAGTCCAACAAGAGTATATAACCATTATAAATATATATACACCCAACACAGGAACACCAGCATATGTGAAACAAATACTAACAGAACTAAAGGAGGAAATAGAATGCAATACATTCATTTTAGGAGATTTCAACACAACATTCACTCCAAAGGACAGATCCACCAGACAGAAAATAAGTAAGGACACAGAAGCCCTGAACAAAACACTAGAACAGATGAACCTAATAGACATCTATAGAACTCTACACCCAAAAGCAACAGGATACACATTCTTCTCAAGTGCACATGGAACATTCTCCAGAATAGACCACATACTAGGCCACAAAAAGAACCTCAGTAAATTCAAAAATATTAAAATTCTACCAACCAACTTTTCAGACCACAACAGTATAAAACTAGAAATAAATTGTACAAAGAAATCAAAAAGGCTCACAAACACATGGAGGCTTAACAACCTGCTCCTAAATAATCAATGGATCAATGACCAAATTAAAATGGAGATCCAGCAATATATGGAAATAAATGACAACAACAACACAAAGCCCCAACTTCTGTGGGAAGCAGCAAAAGCATTCTTAAAAGGAAAGGTTATAGCAATTGAGGCATATTTAAAGAAGGAAGAACAAACCCAAATGAATAGTCTAATGTCACAATTATCAAAATGGGAAAAAGAAGAACAAATGATGCCTAAAGTCAGCAGAAGGAGGGACATAATAAAGATCAGAGAAGAAATAAACAAAATTGAGAAGAATAAAACAATAAAAAATTAATGAAACCAAGAGCTGGTTCTTTGAGAAAGTAAACAAAATAGATAAGCCTCTAGCCAGACTTATAAAGAGAAAAAGAGAATCAGCACACATCAACAGAATCAGAAACGAGAAAGGAAACATCATGACGGACCCAACAGAAATACAAAAATTATTAGAGACTACTATGAAAACCTATATGCTAAGAAGCTGGGAAACCTAGAAGAAATGGAAAACTTTCTAGAAAAATACAACCTTCCAAGATAGACCAAGGAAGAAACACAAAATCTAAACAAACCAATTATCAGCAAAGAAATTGAAGCAGTAATCAAAAAACTATCCAAGAGCCAAGATGGTGGCGTGAGTAGAGCAGCGGAAATCTCGTTCCAAAACCACATATATTTGTGAAAATATAACAAAGATAACTCTTCCTAGAATAGAGAACAGAGGACACAGGACAACATCCAGACCACATCCACACCTGTGAGAACCCAGCGCCTCACGAAGGGGGTAAGATACAAGCTGCAGCCCGGTGGGACCCGAGCGCCCCTCACTCCAGCTCCCGGCAGGAGGAGAGAGGTCAGAGCGGGGAGGAAGAGGGAGCTCAGGACTGCTAAACACCCAGCCCTAGCCATCTGCACCAGAGCACAGAAACAGTGCATGTGTGGAGTCCTGGATACTAGGGAAACAGGACAGCAAGACCTGTGAGCAGGTCCCTGAGGCCGGCACCCGGGGTCAAAGAAAAGCAAGTGGCTTTTTTTTTTTAATTAATTAATTAATTATTTTTTGCAAGTGCTTTTTGGAAGTCTTAAAGGGACAGGGACCACAAAACCGGACAGAAGCATCCTGGGACACTTAGTCCAGGGGCAGGGAATTGGGGGAACTCTGGGCACTCTAACACCCTGGGCAGCAGGGAGCATGGAGGCCCCTCACAGAGATAAATAGCCTCCAGGCTGCTCCACCTCCAACACGGCTCCACCATATCGGAGTAGCAGCCCGAGGCAAACCACGCCCACAGCAACAGTGCAGATAAACTCCATAGCAGCTGGGCAGGAATCAGAGGCTCTGTCTGCATGCAGCTGCCCAGCACAAGCCACTAGAGGTTGCTGTTCTCCCAGGAGAGGAAGGCCACAAACCAATAAGAAGGAAAGATCTTCCAGCCATCACTAGTGCCAGCTCTGCAAACTACCTCTATCACCATGAAAAGGCAAAATTACAGGCAGACAAAGATCACAGAGACAACACCTGAGAAGGAGACAGACCTAACCAGTCTTCCTGAAAAAGAATTCAAAATAAATATCATAAACATGCTGATAGAGATGCAGAGAAATAAACAAGAGCTAAGGGATGAAGTCCAGAGGGAGATTACAGATGCCTGGAAAGAGATTACAGAAGTGAAACAAACTCTGGTAGGATTTATGAGCAGAATGGATAGGATGCAAGAGGCCATTGATGGAGTAGAAACCAGAGAACAGGAACGCATACAAGCTGACATAGAGAGAGATAAAAGGATCTCCAGGAATGAAACAATACTAAGAGAACAGCGTGACCAACCCAAAAGGAACAATTTCCGTATTATAGGGGTACCAGAAGAAGAAGAGAGAGAAAAAGGGATACAAAGTGTCTTTGAAGAAATAATTGCTGAGAACTTCCCCAAACTGGGGGAGGAAATAATCGAACAGACCATGGAAATACACAAAACTCCCAACAGGAAGGACCCAAGGAGGACAACACCAAGAACACATAATAATTAAAATGGCAAAGATCAAGGACAAAGAAAGAGTTTTAAAGGCAGCTAGAGAGAAAAAGGTCACCTATAAAGGAAAACCCATCAGGCTATCATCAGACTTCTCGACAGAAACCTTACAGGCCAGAAGAGAATGGCATGATATATTAAATGCAATGAAACAGAAGGCCTTGAACCAAGGATACTGTATCCAGCATGATTATCATTTAAATATGATGGAGGGATTAAACAATTCCCAGACAAGCAAAAGTTGAGGGAATTTGCCTCCCACAAACCACCTCTACAGGGTATTTTAGAGGGACTGTCTAGACAGGAGTACTCCTAAAACTAAACAGATGTCACCAGAGAAAATAAAATCACAGCAAAGAAAGCAGACCAAAAAAATACTAACTAAAGGTAAAAAAATAAAATCAACTACCTACTAAAAGCAGTTAAAGGAAACACGATAGAGCACAGAATAAAACAACCAACATATAAAGAATGGAGGAGGAGGAATAAGAAGGGAGTGAAGAAAAGAATCTCCAGACTGTGTATATAACAGCTCAATAAGCGAGCTAAGATAGGCAGTAAGATACTAAAGAGGTTAACCTTGAACCTTTGGTAACCACTAATATAAAGGCTGCAATGGCAATAAGTACATATCATTCAATAGTCACCCTAAATGTAAATGGACTGAATGCACCAATCAAAAGACACAGAGTAATAGAATGGATAAAAAAGCAAGATCCATCTATATGCTGCTTACAAGAAACTCACCTCAAACACAAAGAAATGTACAGACTAAAAGTCAAGGGATGGAAAAACATATTTCAGGCAAACAACAGAGAGGAGAAAGCAGGGGTTGCAGTACTAATATCAGACAAAATAGACTTCAAAACAAAGAAAGTAACAAGAGATAAAGAAAGACATTACATAATGATAAAGGGCTCAGTCCAACAAGAGGATATCACCATTCTAAGTATATATGCACCCAACACAGGAGCACCAGCATATGAGAAACAAATACTAACAGAACTAAAGGGGGAAATAGACTGCAATGCATTCATTTTAGGAGACTTCAACACGCCACTCACCCCAAAGGATAGATCCACCAGACAGAAAATAAGTGAGGACACTGAGGCACTGAACAACACAGTAGAACAGATGGACCTATTAGACATCTATAGAACTCTACATCCAAAAGCAACAGGATATACATTCTTCTCAAGTGCACATGGAACATTCTCCAGAATAGACCACATACTAGCTCACAAAAAGAGCCTCAGTAAATTCCAAAATATTAAAATTCTACCAACCAACTTTTCAGACCACAAAGTTATAAAACTAGAAATAAATTCTACAAAGAAAACAAAAAGGCTCACAAACACATGGAGGCTTAACAACATGCTCCTAAATAAGCAATGGATCAATGAACAAATTAAAATAGAGATAAAGGAATATATGGAAACAAATGACAACAACACAAAGCCCCAACTTCTGTGGGATGCAGCGAAAGCAGTCTTAAGAGGAAAGTATATAGCGATCCAGGCACACTTTAGGAAGGAAGAACAATCCCAAATGAATAGTCTAACATCACAATTATCGAAACTGGAGAAAGAAGAACAAATGAGGCCTAAAGTCAACAGAAGGAGGGACATAATAAATATCAGAGAAGAAATAAACAAAATTGAGAAGAATAAAACAATAGAAAAAATCAATGATACCAAGAGATGGTTCTTTGAGAAAATAAACAAAATAGATAAGCCTCTAGCTGAACTTACTAAGAGAAAAAGAGAATCAACACAAATCAACAGAATCAGAAATGAGAATGGAAAAATCAAGACAGACTCCACAGAAATACAAAGAATTATTAAGACTACTATGAAAACCTATATGCCAAAAAGCTGGAAAACCTAGAAGAAATGGACAACTTTCTAGAAAAACAGAACCTTCCAAGACTGACCAAGGAAGAAACACAAAAGTTAAACAAACCAATTATGAGCAAAGAAATTGAAAAGGTAATCAAAAAACTACCCAAGAACAAAACCCCTGGGCCGGATGGATTTACCTCGTAATTTTATCAGACACACAGAGAAAACATAATACCCATTCTCCTTAAAGTTTTCCAAAAAATAGAAGAGGAGGGAATACTCCCAAACTCATTCTGTGAAGTCAACATCACCCTAATACCAAAACCCGGCAAAGACCCCACCAAAAAAGACCAATATCCCTGATGAATGTACATGCAAAAGTACTTAATAAAATATTAGCAAACTGAATTCAAAAATATATCAAAAGGATCATACACCATGACCAAGTGGGATTCATCCCAGTGATGCAAGGATGGTACAACATTTAAAAATCCATCAACATCATTCACCACATCAACAAAAAGAAAGACAAAAACCACATGATCATCTCCATAGATGCTGAAAAAGCATTTGACAAAATTAAACATCCATTCATGATAAAAACTCTCAGCAAAATGGGAATAGAGGGCAAGTACCTAAACATAATAAAGGCCATATATCATAAACCCACAGCCAACATTATACTGAACAGCAAGAAGCTGAAAGCTTTTCCTCTGAGATCGGGAACAAGACAGGGATGCCCACTCTCCCCACTGTTATATAACACAGTACTGGAGTTCCTAGCCACGGCAATCAGACAAAACAAAGAAATACAAGGAATCCAGATAGGTAAAGAAGAAGTAAAACTGTCACTATTTGCAGATGACATGATATTATACATAAAAAACCCTAAAGACTCCACTCCAAAACTACTAGAACTGATATTGGAATACAGCAAAGTTGTAGGATACAAAATTAACACACAGAAATCTGTGGCTTTCCTATACACTAACAATGAACCAATAGAAATAGAAATCAGGAAAACAACTCCATTCACAATTACATCAAAAAGAATAAAGTACCTAGGAATAAACCTAACCAAAGAAGTGAAAGACCTATACCCTGAAAACTACAAGTCACTCTTAAGAGAAATTAAAGGGGACACTAACAAATGGAAACTCATCCCATGCTCATGGCTAGGAAGAATTAATATCGTCAAAATGGCCATCCTGCCCAAAGCAATATACAGATTTGATGCAATCCCTATTAAATTACCAGCAACATTCTTCAATGAACTGGAACAAATAGTTCAAGAATTCATATGGAAACACCAAAGACCACGAATAGCCAAAGCAATCCTGAGAAAGAAGAATAAAGTAGTGGGGACCTCACTCCCCAACTTCAAGCTCTACTACAAAGCCATCGTAATCAAGACAATTTGGTAGTGGTACAAGAACAGAGCCACAGACCAGTGGAACAGATTAGAGACTCCAGACATTAACTCAAACATATATGGTCAATTAATATTGAATAAAGGAGCCATGGACATACAATGGGGAAATGACAGTCTCTTCAACAGATGGTGCTGGCAAAACTGGACAACTACATGTAAGAGAATGAAACTGAATCACTGTCTAACCCCACACACAAAAGTAAATTCAAAATGGATCAAAGACCTGAATGTAAGTCATGAAACCATAAAACTCTTAGAAAAAACAAAGGCAAAAATCTCTTGGATGTGAACATTAGTGACTTCTTCATGAATATATCTCCCTGGGCAAGGAAAACAAAAGCGAAAATGAACAAGTGGGACTATATCAAACTGAAAAGCTTCTGTACAGCAAAGGACACCATCAATAGAACTAAAAGGTACTCTACAGTATGGTAGAATATTTTCATAAATGACAGATCCGATAAAGGCTTGAAATCCAACATATATAAAGAGCTCACGCTCCTCAAAAAACAAAAAGCAAATAATCCAATTAAAAAATGGGCAGAGGAGCTGAACAGACAGTTTTCCAAAGAAGAAATTCAGATGGCCAACAGACACATGAAAAGATGCTCCACATCGCTAGTTATCAGAGAAATGCAAATTAAAACTACAATGAGATATCACCTCACACCAGTAAGGATGGCCGTCATCCAAAAGACAAACAACAACAAATGTTGGCGAGGTTGCAGAGAAAGGGGAACCCTCCTACACTGCTGGTGGGAATGTAAATTAGTTCAACCATTGTGGAAAGCAATATGGAAGTTCCTCAAAATGCTCAAAATAGACTTTACCATTTGACCCAGCAATTCCACTTCTAGGAATTTACCCTAAGGATGCAGCACTCCAGTTTGAAAAAGACAGATGCACCCCTATGTTTATCGTAGCACTATTTACAATAGCCAAGAAATGGAAGCAACCTAAGTGTCCATCAGTAGATGAATGGATAAAGATGTGGTACATATACACAATGGAATATTATTCAGCCATAAGAAGAAAACAGATCCTACCATTTGTAACAACATGGATGGAGCTAGAGGGTATTATGCTCAGTGAAATAAGCCAAGCGGAAAGACAAATACCAAATGATTTCACTCATCTGTGAAGTATAAGAACAAAGGAAAAACTGAAGGAACAAAACAGCAGCAGAATCACAGAACCCAAGAATGGACTAACAGTTACCAAAGGGAAAGAGACTGGGGAGAATGGGAGGGTAGGGAGGGATAAGGGTGGGGAAGAAGAAAGGGGGTATTATGTTTAGCATGTATAACGTGGGGGTTGGGGGAAAGGGGAAGGCTGTGCAACACAGAGAAGACAAGTAGTGATTCTACAACATCTTACTATACTGATGGACAGTGACTGTAATGGGGTTTGTGGGGGGACTTGGGGTGGGGGAGAGCCTAGTGAACATAATGTTCTTCATGTAATTGTAGATTAATGATAACAAAATTAAAAAAATTTAAAAAGTACTCAATAAAATATTAGCAAACCGAAAAAAATAAACCTAGTTTGAGTTTAAAATATTTTCATTTTTGGTAAGGATTTATGATGGTGTGCTGATTTTCCCATGCTACATTTAATTACCAAATTTGAATGAGCTTACCAGGTCCCAAGATTTTAGATGGATATATTACCATCTTCATTTTCTTGACCTATCATTTTCTTAGCTCTTCTAGCTTTGACTACTCCTTCAGTCATGCACTCAAGGCCCTTGGAAGTGGACTGTAATTCAATGTGTGAGACTTGCCCATTCTCAGACATGGTGAGGTGAACATGATAACTGCTTGTGGATAAAGTGAAGGTTTCTTTCATGAGGATTCTCACCTGGCCCTGGTTGGCTAGCTCACTACACACATGTGGGCAATATGTTGTTACTGACTCTAGTTAAAGAGCTCTGCCCAGTGCTCTGGGTGACATGGTGGTATGGCTGCAAGGCTGCAGGAGAGCAGAGCAGAGGACAGAAACTGAGATGGCTGCAGGGGCTGAGAGGCCCTGAGGCAGAGACCAGCTTGCTGCATGCAGACTTGCTCTGAGTAGATGGGATTCTAGTGATTGACCTGCCACCTTGGAAATAAAGTTGGGTAATAACGCTTTCACCCCAAGAATGTTCTACTGTCATTTTTCTCTGGTCACATTGAATCCATAGTGAACTTGTCCAGGGCTTAAACCCATTGGCAAGACACCACTACATTATGGAAATGGGACTCAGTCACTGTGAAACCCTTCATCCAGCCTCTGGTTTTGACATAATCTTTCTCAGCCTTGAAAGTACATAGAGATCCATAGCATATTTGCAATTTATAAATAATCCCAAATTCATAAATAAATTTGATTTAGTTTTTTTACTCTGTAAATAACTTATTTTTTGGATTTTGTATAATATTTCTATTTATAATTAAAAGTCTGTTCCCAAATACTGTTATTTTTTTCATGAGGGGAAACTGAAGTTCCTATGGCCAGGATCCTCACCTGAACCTAAACTACTTGATGATGTAACTAGCCTACTGCTAGGCAACTGCTTCCATACCCATAGACAATAAGCTATTATTGACTTAGTCACTATATAAAGAGCTCTGCCAGGTTCTCTGGACTGAGGCAGAGATGAATGAGGATTGCAGACATGATCCTAATACTGGACATATTGCTGGGAGAACAAGCCAGGTAATAAACCCTTTTACCCTAAGAACGTTCCATTGTCATTTCTTGGTTCCACTGAATCCATAGTGAACTTGCCCAGGGCTGAAACCCACTGGCAAGACATTTAACTTAAAAAGTCATCTGCTAAGTGATATAGGCGGTAGGGTAAATCTATTCTTAATTTTAAAATGCTCTCCTGTCAAACTTTAAAACTTTAAATTGTTGCAAATGTACTGATTATTAGAATGTATTCAAAACAATTTTAATTAATTTGATTCTTAAATTTAATTCAGAAATAAGGTGACATACAAACATATATTACTCTTTGTTTAGTAGATATAAACGTGAACATATAAATTGTAAATTACTTCTGCAATTGTTTGTTATGAAAAAGTTGTTTGCTTTTTTTCGGTTCATAGTAATTGCTTAGCCTTTTCTGGATACATGAGTGAACTCATGAGTAGACCAATAACTTGGTTCTACATAAATTTTGTCAGATCAACAGAACAGAATTTGGTCAATAATGAATGTTTTACTTAGAAACTGTGTTGTAAAAGTTTCATTCAGTAAACAGTGCTGAGATAATTAGCTAGCCATCTGAAAAATATACAGATAAATCTGTGTACCTATTTCATTATGTACAGCTAAATAAGTTAAAATGGGTCTAATATTCTTTGAAACTATAAAAATGATAAATTAAAATTTTTAAATGTAATATAGGAGCAGGAAAATTTTGTAAAAGGACATAGATTACAAATATCATAGTGGAAAAGATAAATTTAACTATATAACTTTAAAATTTATTTTAAAATTTGTTTAAAATTTAATTATAAAAAATTAAAGTCAAATAAAAGCAATAATCTTGGGAAATGCATTACATATAATTTTTAAAAGATTAAATTTTTAAATAAACAATTCTTCAAAAAACACTAATACCTTCAGGGAAGAGTAGGGGAAAATATTAATGGATAATAGGCATTATCCATAGATAAATAGAAATAGGTAAACAGAAAAAGAAAAAACTCAAATTGCTTGTAACTGGAAGTATTCAAATTTAAATAAGAATAGCATACTGTATATAAATATTTGGTTATGAAATTTCACAAGACTTGAGTGCACAAAAATTTGACCTTTCTTTAATTCTCTACTGATTTTAACCTAGTCTTAAACCAGTAGGAAAAAAATCCTCCTACATCCTACTTCCAGTTCATAATTATTTCTAGTTTAAAAGTCAATTCTATTAAGTAATTTCTTAGTCTGGATTATCCATTCTTATTTAAAAATATCTCAATTAAATATTCAGTCACCACCTGCATTTATCTGTCCCCCAGATTAGCCTCCAAATTACTGTGGAGAGACTAGCTATGTCCTGGTATCTGATTTGTAGAGCAAGCATCAGACCTTCCCCTTTCTTCTTACTGATCTTGTCCTTCTTGGGTAGGTAACTGGGTAGCTATTATATTTTAAACTCACATTCTCATTGACCCAGGAATGTTCTTACTGGGAATTCCTCTTGTTAAGCAAACAAAACAAAACAAGTAGCCAAGGATATGAGTAAAAGGATGTTCAGTTTTGGCATAATTTTATAAAACAGAAATAAACCAAATAAAACATTTCCTAAATATCAACCAATAAGAAACAGTGAAATATAACACAATCATTAAAAAGAACAATGTAGATTTATAGGTGCTGATGACTTGTTATATTGGTGGGGAAAAACAAGTAGGACATTATGACCCATTTTTGTAAACATGGTTTATAAATGGATTGGATATTTCTGGATGAATATCCATAGAACTGACTCACCATTTTTGGTAGGAGGATGATTCACCATTTTCACCTAACTTTTTGTTTAAGAAAAAATGATACTCAGAGAAAAATAAAACAATTATTCAACGAGCAATATCCTTTATCCAATATTTTATCACATTTCTTAGTTATTTTATCTTCTATCTAATCTCTTTCTATATTTCTATATAAAGTGATTTTTGTCTTGCATTTTATTTGTATAAACTTCTCATTTTTCTCTATTCCTTTTGCAATTAAAAGAAAAGCAAGTTTTATCTTCTATGTTTTAACAGATTTACAAGTCACATCAAGTTTTTTAACCAATATGAAATCAAAGCATTGTGATCTTAACTCCTGCTGGTCTTCCTCTAAAGTGCCAAATATCTGTTATGCATTTAGGTTCTGTACCATTTTTGGTATTGATAGATTGGGTTATTTTTTTTTCATGGATACAGTTCTTTGCACATAATAGAGTTTGTTATATATTTGTTGGAATACATAGATATAATGTATGTATCATGAGTTCTCAACTGAAGGAAGAAAAGAGCTTGCTCTTAAATGTCTTATTTTTATGTTTGATTAGGCCATTCAATAACTGGTCTAGCATCACAATAAGGATGAAGAAGCACAACAGTTTTTGATCATTAATTAACAAATAATCTTTCCCTAATAAGTGACATCAGTGATTTCAAAGTTTGTTTCTATCACTCAAACTTTAAACTCAATACATAGCACATTTTAAAAACATCATCATTATTGACTTTTAACTAGCTGTTTGCATACACCTGCAATAATTCCTTGAAAAATGACTGAAATAATTATATTAGTAGAGAAATATTGCACTGTACTTATAATTACGTTTTCTACTAGGCAAAAGTCAGAAAACATTAGGAAAATATGGTAAAATAACAACTGTGAACAAAATTTAATAAATAAATTCTATTTTGTTAGGATATCTAAAGTTTCATGCCCTGTGGTATACTTTAGTATCACTAAAATCAATATAAGGAGAGAACGCAGCAAAAAATAAAGCATTAATTTTCATCTTGATTCAAGATGTGTCTAAAATTTAATATCCAGATAATGCTAGGCCTGTCCATGACCTCATTTCAACAAACAACAATGCAGAATGAGAATTCAATTGTGCCATATAGATTTCATTCAATCAAGAGAACAAAGAAACAGAAATGTCCTTCAGAAAAATGCCAAACTTGCTCATTGATGAGTGGGATAGAAACTATTAGAGCAAACGAATTTTGGACTGGTATGACTTATAATAGTCCCATTATAGAAAGGTCAGGATTTTAAGAGAATGGGAAGAGATGAAATTACATCATTTTACCAGCTTTACTTAAAGTTTGTTAAGCAGAGAAAATACTTCTATATTTTAATCAGGTCAAATTTGACAGGTCAATTTCTAATTCCATTAATTCTAAATTAAAACATTTATCATGAGTCAAAATTTAGAATTTTCTTAAACATCGGGAACACTTGTTCATTTTTCTAAAAGTGGTGTGGTATTTATCTACAACGGCTCCATATAAAAAAAGGTAAGAGTTCAGCATTGAAATTTTTTATTCTTACAGTCTTTAAACAAAACAAAGCAAAAATAGCACATGCTCATTGGTTACTACAGAATCAATTACCTGTCTTTGAAAAGCCTCTTGATAATTAGGTTAACTCTGAAACTTTAGAGTAATAATTTACAAGTAAAGAACTATAGCTGAAATTATACAGAGTACATTGCATGGTGATATGTGGAAACTGAATAGTCCCATTACTAAAAATTATGCATAAAAAGAAAAAAAAGCAGCAAAGCCATACCTTTCTCCTTTATTTACTATTCCTATTTTTTAACAGTGTCTTTTCTCCTTTTGTTCTGGAAAAAAACCCTTGCTTCTGATTCCACTTGCCCAGTCTCTTCTCCACTCCCCTGACTCTATTCCACTCCTCTACTCTCTACTCTGCTTCTGCCTCTTCACTGCTCTCCTCTCCCCTTCTCTTTTCTATATACCTCCTATCACTGGGAATTTTTCAAGAAAATTCTTCCCAAGGATCTTTCTTCATTCACGCCCATACAATTATCAGAGCTATCTACCTGCAAGAACAGTTTTGATAATGCTATTAAAGTTTTTAAATAGAAATTATAGTTAAAATATAAAACCAGAAACTAAAGTTCACAGCTTAGAAAGCCCCTATTAATATGGCCCTAACTTGCCATTTCTGTCTAATTTCCAGCCTGCTGTCTTTCATTTACTTATATCCCACTGGAAATGACAACTCCCAGTTTTCTGAATATGCCCCTCAGTGTTGAGTGTTTATTTATGTGGATTCCTCCATACCAACCCACTCTAGTAGAGCCCAAAGATGTAAGTTTTATCTCTGTTCACTGCCATTTTCAGGAAATAAGTGCAGCAATTGGATACGGAGTAATAGCTTTGTTCAATTAGCACAACAGTTGAAGTGGGAAACTAATCTCCAAACTTGCCAAAAAAGGATATATTAATACATTCAATGTATCTGCTATGTGCCAGTCACAGAAAATGTGGTGGACCTGTTCCTTCCCTAACAGAGTTTGTCCTTTAGCAGAAAAAGAGAGAAACAAAAATTCATAGACTTCCTTGGGGGAAATCATGCAACTATCCTCTGCTATACTGATCAAGAAAAGATCTCTTAAAAAGAAGTTACCTTGTGTTCATCAGCAGATGAATGGATAAAGAAAAGGTGGTACACATACACAATGGAATATTATTCAGTCATAAAAAAGAGAAATCCTGCCATTTATGACAACATGGATGGACCTGGAGACTATTATGCCAAGTGAAATAAGCCAGGCAGAGAAAGGCAAATACCATATGACTTCATTTACATGTGGAACCTAAACACAAAGCAAAACAAAATAAAACAGCCATAGACTCATAGACACTGAGAAGTGACTGGTAGTTACAATGGGGGAGGGGTTGGAGTGGGTGAGTGGCAAGAGTGTGAGAGGGATAAAGAGGCACAAAAATCTCAATCATAATGTAAGTTGGTCGGGGATGGAAGTGCAGCATGAATAATTTAGTCAATGGTTCTATAGCATCTTTCTTTGTTGACAGTTGGGGTGAAGATCATTAAATTTAATAATGTATATAATACTGAATCACTATGTTGTATACTTGAAACCAATATAATATTATATCCCAGCTATACTTCAATTAAAAATAAATAAAAATTTCCTTTGTAACTGAAAGGGATGAATAGGAATTTGTCAGCTGAAAAGGAGAAGGTAGAACATGCTATGCATACAAAAGAAAGCCTGGGCTGAGAAAGAGCAGGACCTAATCACCGAACTGAGTTCAGCACAGCTGGAACCTAGTGTGAAGTGCCAGGTGTGCTGAATAATTAGTCAGGGTCTACAGATGAATTAATGGGTTTGAATATTATCCTAGAGATACTGAGAAGATAATGAAGGATTTAAGTATGTGAGTGAGAGGATCATTTTCATGTTTCAGAAATATTACTTTACTCTATGGAAACCCATCTCTTCTCCAAAAGATCTACAGATATAGATGACAAATAACAATAACTTTTTTGAGTAGTTTGAGTTTGATGTGTAGACACACATCCTTTGCAATATCCTTGGAGTCTGAAGGACAGATTGAACATCACTTCAAGACTGTTTTTTACATTTATTTTTCCAAAAGTGTGACTAAGAAGTAAGTTGATATATTTTAGATTAACATAGGTAGGAAATTAAAATGCTGTGGTGTGTTTTAACCAACAATTAATATAACTGAATAAATTACATGAATACTTAAGTATAGATATAATGAAATTGATAAAAATTACAGACCATTGATAAGGCTTCACTATACTGAATACATATAATGAATATGTTTATCACTGAGATATGATTTATTAGATGAACTCTTCCTTGAAAATATTACCTTTGGTGTGTACTTTTATGTGGTGCCTTCAGACAGAATATATAGAATAAAATATTTTACTAATTTATTTACATGGTGTCATTAAGATCTGTTTTCAAGATAATCAGTAGTAGTGATAAGTTCTCTCTCACACACAGGCATTTCTACTTCCTGGGAATTAATGAGTATAATTGTTTGTGGTAGATGGTTGGCATTTTCTAATGATAAAGTAAACTGTGTCTTCCCAGAAATGGTTCCAGTTTTGCTATTAGTTTGAGAAAGTTCAGTTAAGGACAAGTGAGGTCTTTTAAGACATTGGAAGCCTGCTAAGTGCTCCTTGTCTCTTTTCTCACTGGAAAAGTTTATTAAGAAAGCACCCTTGGTTCAAGGGGAGATTTAAGTTTTGTGAAGCCACTTTAAGAAAAAAGAAGATAATATTAGGAATTTATCTGAAAGGATATATTCACACCAAGAAGGGACACCACATAAAAATTAACTAAAATGTGAAATATACCACAAAAGTTACAAAGTATAGGAGAAAAAGAGTGCAATTGATTAAATCAACTCCTTGACACATTTCTCGTATATTGTTTGGTTGTATACTTTTTGATCACCTCTGCATGTGTGTCCATCTAGTGAATAGGAAATATAATGATTCTATCTACTAGCATAATTAATTAAGAAATATTGATAGTTCAGATTTGTAAAATATGCATCATAACAAACGTAGAGGTACTTGTATCATTGTTTGGGGTTTGGTGTTCTATAAACACAGGAATACTGGTTTATTATATTTTGTACAATGTCCATCATAAAAGAAGAAATGCACTGTACTTTTAAAATTTTACCCTCTGTACTTTCCACATATTTTTCACAGGAATTTTCATTTTGACAAAGCATCAGAGAAACCTATTCTCCTGCTTGAAATTAGACATGTTTGAATGTTGAAAGAGTTTTCCACAGACTAGCATCTGGTTCTGAACATTTAAAAATCCATTATTCTCTTCTCCACTACTACCATATTTCCCATACTTGGTACTGTAAGATGTGCCTATATAATGATCAGACCTCTGGACCTGTCACTTAGGCAGAGCAAATCAGCAACCTGGAAGTATTAAGTTCTCCTGAACAACATCACATCTGAACAGCTAAAAATAACCTAACTGATGGAATGTTTACAAACCCTAGAGTCTGCTAAACTCAAATATTTCAATAATTTTGAATTCACTTTGGCTGGATCCCAAAAGTGGCCATAGTTAACCAACATGAAAGACAGGGAGGAAGTCAGAGAGGAAAATGACTGAATTTTAAATATATTAGTTTTTTAAATTGTACAAAAACACCGTCACGTGAAAACATAGTAAATGACCTTCTGGGAGTTGGTTGTATCCTTCTACAATACATATGAAAAATTTCACACCCAAATTCCAGAATAAGAGCTCATTTTCTTTGCCTCTTTTAGAAGTGGCAAACCCTCTACTTCCCCTTCTGCCCAGCAAATATTATTACTACATTTGAAGTGCTGTGCTATCCCTGTAAGTTTTCCTACAGCATGCCCATTCCTCTTAAGTTGTTTTCCTTTCCTTAAAAATTTTTGTTAAGTAATCACATGGATTGTACCATCTGTTTGCTGCAAGGAGTCTGATTGGTATATTTTCTCATCCTTCAGTTCTTATCTTAAATATAACTTTCTCATCAAATGTTTTCCCAACCATTCTGTTGGTACCATTTTTTTTCTCTCATGGTGTTTGATTCATTTCTGTCACATTTATCCAAATTAGTAATTATGTATTTATCTGTTCATTTACCAATAAGTCCCCTTGGTTCCAAACATAGTGCCTGCCACATAATAGGTACTAAATAAGTATTCATAGTAAAACCATATAGGAAGGTAAATTCACCCAGCCCCCATTCCTAAACAAGGTGAGGTTAAGTTCTTACCTTGAATGGGTAAATGGAAATGGATGAGGATGATATATAAGGCTAGTCACGGGGAATGAATAAGAAAACCTGTCTCACAAAAGGTGTCTCTTGACCTTCTCCCAGTGTATTTTTCTCCCAGACTGTTCTTGGAAAAGCCAAAAGAATGGTCACCAAACAACTACAAAATTGCTAAAATCACTGCTACTGTCCCAGATGTTCCATGTCAGCCCAAGAACAGACATTAATTCCATCAGTATTTAAGCTAGTATGCACATCTGATACCAGGTAATGCTAGGGCACAGTTGGGGTCAAAATTCTTAGTAGGATTTTTTATTGTCTCCTGTACCCTATTGGGTTTTCACAGAAATTGTTAGCATTTTGGCAAAAGACATACACAGTTTTCCATTTGCCCTGCCCACAGACAAGATACTGCAACAATACACATTGATAAGAAGTGCTTAGAAAGTGCTAATATTATTACCCTGGTAATTAGTAGCTATTATTTCCAAGGACATTTTATATATGCATACACATACTGTTCTCTTATGTTTAGTTTTCTTTAACTAATATCCGACATTATAAAACTTTGTTTTTTGCCCTTTGAGAATTTCTAAATACAAATTGAGTTAAAAGATTGTTTCAGAATCTGCTTCATCAAAAGGCATTATAACATTCCTTACATCAAGAAAGGCTCCTACTATTCTTTTAGTTACTGTGTTTGGGATTAACAGTTAAGAAACCAGGAAGGAGATGGCTAGCATACCGGAGATCTTTGCACATACCACAATACCCTTCGTCCTGTCTGTGAGCGGGCAGGGGAGGATCCTTTAGCTTCTGGGCTGCTGAGGGGTGCACACTATCGACTGGCCCTGGAGATCTGGCCATTATACTCTGCAGTCTCCATCTTGAGGATGTAGGGGATTATGCTGTCTACTGAAACACTGCCAATGTGATCAGCAAAAAAATTCTGTGATATTAGAGCTCATCAGCCTGAGTGCTGGCAGGTGGTCGAGAATCCGGGCTAATCAGTAGGTATCTTCTGAGTAGGTTTTCTGAACATAGATTTTCTTAATCTGTCTTGTGCTGGTCAAACCTGGAGACTGGAACTAAAGAGCACAATGGTCTTCAGGTAGGCATACTCATAGCCGTCGACGTCCAGCTTTGCCATGCTGTTGCAGAACTGCAGCCTCCCGATGTGCTCCATGACTTGCTTTATCCGGTTGCTGGAAAGCTTATATTCTTGGATGCTGTGCTGCAGGTGGTTGACAATGGCTGCCAGGATGGTGGAGAGACTGAAGAGTTCGTTCCAGCAGGCCTACACCAGGCTGGTGTTGCAGTCTTGTCCCAGAGCCTGAAAGGAGGGGATTGTCGTGGCCCAGGGCATGGCGAGGAAAAGCAGGCAGGACGCAGACTCGCAGATGTAGTGCTCGTTGAGGTACTCCGGCATTGGGCTGGGCATTGTGAGCCTAAATGTGACGTAAGTGTCTGAAAGGAGGGGCCTTCGACCTCAGTGATGGGCGTGACCTGGTCTCTGCTGATGACATGGATGCCCCCTCCTCCACGGGCATCTATCGCATCTGCCAGGTTAGGGGGCAAGGAGCTGTCTGGTATTAATTACTTTAGCTAAGGAATCAAATGCCTGAGTAATCTCACTTGCAGACTGTTCCTCCGGCTGCATTTCCGAAGCATCACCATTGTTGAGGGATTCAGTCAGGTTGGCAAGGGAGGTCACTACATTTGCCAGTGTGCCCAGAGCTCCCTAGCTTGTTTCAGCCTTGGAGTCCATGGCCAGGAGAACTGTGTCATCCTCACATATCAAAGGCTGCTGGGTGTTCACAAGCATCCCTGGAGCAAGAAGCCCTGTTTGTCTTGCTCCATCTTTATCTGCCACAAACGTAAGAGTGGCTATCAGAGGACTTCTCAGGTCCTTTCGGATATAGATTTTCTCAGTGGAAGCAGTACAATTGCTTGGTTTCTCCCGTTGCACATCAAAAACCTTCCATTCACTCTGCACAGATTCCATGTTCGTGCCCGTCTCCAAGCACTTCTTCAGCCGGCAGAACTGGCAGCGGTTACAGTGGTGTTCGTTGATGACGCAGTCCTGATCACTCCGGCAGCTGTATATCAGATTCTTCCTTACATTCCTTTGGAAGAACTCTTTGCAACTTTCACAACTGACATCCCCATAGTGACGGCCAGAGGCTTTGTCACCACAGACCACACAGTACTTCTCCACTTGGGGCCGCTGGACATCAGCCTTCCCCAGTGAACGCTCCACAGAAGCAGAGTCCGTGACTATCTGGATCCTGCCAGGAACAAGGTTGTCCGAGGTGGTAAATACAAGCTGCTTCGCACTGGATGTCTCTGGGGAGGCCAGGATCACCTTCCCAGTTTCAGCTCCATCTGGGCTGGTCAGGATGAACTGCTGCTTGGGGGACCCAGAGGTGTCCACTGTGGTCACTGTCTGGATCATCTGTCCTGTCTGCTGATCTGTCACAATCTGAATGTGCTGAAGTGAGGCTACCGCAGAGTCAGTGGAGATTATCTGGATACCCGGGGAGGGGCTGGTCATCCCTGGAGATGCCGGCCGAGAAGTCTGTGTAAGTGGTACCTCAGCCACCTGTTGGGTCCCTACTCTGTGCTGAACCAGCCCCCGGATATTTGTAGCCATGGTGAAGCAAGATCATTAGAGAATAATTCTTGATCTCACTGTTGGTTTTCTGCCTCCAAAGCAGCTTCAGGTGTCATCAATAGCAGCTTTGGAAGCCTGCTTAAAAATGAACAAGGAGGAACGTACACCGTCTGAGAGCAGCTCGTACTGCCACCGCAGTCATAGGTGGTCCTCGGGATTTGTCGCCAAAGCAGCCTCCAAGCAGGTCCCATGCCTGCGGCGGGCCGCCCCGGCGCCGAGAGCAGGGCGCAGGGAGGCCAGGCTCCCAGCGTTGGCGAATGGTGGGAGCCCCGGGGCCGCGGTCTCGCGGGGCAACGGGCTAGAGACAAGACGCCAAGGTGGGAGCCGGGGCGGTGGGGGTGGGCCCGGAGGTGCCGCCCTTAGTAGGTTTTCTTAGACCATAATCACTCCTGGTCATATTATTAAATTTGCAATAATGCTATCTCGCTTTTATAAGACTGGATTTTCTGGGTCCTACTTACTGCATTATAATGAGATTTTATTATATTGTGTGAATGAATGAATGAACTCAAGTTTATCAGCATTTCTACTATGGAAAGACAACAAAAACTTATGGTTAAAGTAATGAATGGGAAATAATGAAAAGGATTTAATTTTTTAAGGACTGAATTTAAACTGTTTTGAAGGAAATAAAGTAATTTAACTTTGTAAATAGAAAATTGTTAACTGTTATCAAAATGTTTTAAATGATCTACTTTTTTCTTAGGAGAAATCATGTTCAACATACTGGGAATTAGATGTTCTGGGAAATTCAACAACTGTTCCTATTTTTGCACATGTCTCTGTAGCATTTAAAAAGTAGGCTTAGATCCATTAAATCATTCAAGCATAAAGCCCTCATATGGTAAGCCTACTTATATGATAAGTAGACTCAATCAACATTTATTCTAGCCCTGTTTTCTCTTATTTCGTATATTTTAAAGCTAAAAACTGCTCTTTCTATACCACCTTGCACCTAACAAAGGCCATATGGCAATCTAGCCAAGGAAAGTATATAGAAGATAGGGATTTCAGAAGAGTGTTTTTTTATGACATAGTGTCCTTTTTCTCTTCCATTACTCTTTTTCCTGACTGGGATGTAGCCATGAAGAATGGAGACATTACAGCAGTGTTATTTCAATGATGAAGAAGTCATTAGACTTTGGCTTGAAATCTTTGAGATCCTGAACCAAGGCCAGCAACTGCCAACTCCTTGGCATCTTGTCACATGGGAATAAAATATATCTCATGTTTATTTAAGCTTCACTTTAGTAGAATATCAGGGTATAGTTTTCTATGAAGAGAATAGAAAGATACTTTGCCTTTTGTGATGCTTATAGCCAAACACAATTAATACATGATACAGAGATGCAGTAATATTACTTATCAGAAAAGTTAACTGAAATCAGCATCACTTGCACACTTTTACATATATAGAATAAGAGATATGGCCTGGACCTAAAGCAGGATTTTAGGGGGAAAAAAAACTATCCCCATCACTAGGAGTTTATAATCTAGGGGATAAACAAGATTTGCGTTAAAACCAAAACTTTGAATAATGTGATAATTTATTAGGCTGGGTGGCTTAATATTAAAAACCACTAACCTTTTTTGAGTAGTAATGTGTCAGTCACTTTTCTAGCCACATTAACTCTTTTTATTCTTAGCGTAACTCTATAAAATAGGTGGTATATCATGCACATTTTGCAGGGGAGAAAACAGCATATGAGAAGTTATGAATTTTTAAGTAACTTGTTCTAAGCGACACAGCCAATAAGTGACAGAACTGGTTGGATTCAGGCAGTCTGGCTCCAGCAATTATGCTTGCAGCCATTACTTCACACTATTTATCATTGGTCTGTTTGTGTCAGTCTTAACTGGATAGGTATTTCATCCTAATTTTAGGATAGCATATTTAAAACTTATAGAGTTAAAAACAGTTCTCAGATGCAATAAAGAAAAAATATTAATATCATATAGCACTTGATATGTGCTAGACACTGTCCCAAGTAATTTACATATATTAACCCACTTAATCCTCATAGCAAAATAACAATTTGATAAGGCTGGAACTAGTTATTATCTCTATTTATATAAGAGAAAATTGAATCTGAAAAAATCTAAGACAAAGTGGTATAGCTAGTAAGTGGTGTCTATGGGATTCTAGCTCAGGAAATCTGGCTCTAGCATTTGGCTCTTAAGCATCTCAATAATAAAGCACATAACCTTCCACTCACTGCACAAACATTAAAGTTTAGTTAAATTCATAGCAGAGACACAGAATATTTACTAAAAAGCCATGGAAAGCTTTATAGAAGGGGAAATTTGTTTCAAATGATCTTTGAAGGGAGAAGAAAGTAAGTAACAATAGCTATGAAATTGAGGTTTAGAAGCTATTTATGAAAAAATGAAGAAAAATATGAGAATAATTCCAGAATATCAAAATCAAGTAGAAGTGAGATGAATTCAGTGAGATCAGTTGTATTTTTAAAAGCAGCTGATTAACTCTAATTTCTAAATTTGAGAACTTTTTAAAAATTCAAAGCTAACTTGTTCTACTTTCACCCACCAATACTTGTTCACTTTAATTTTTGACTTTTATCCACTTATTCAGTTTAACTTCGTGATAATTTTTGTTCTGTTGGCAACTCTCAGGTCACAGGAAAATAATATTTAAAAGCTATGGTTCCTGCCTTCAAGCAAACTACAATCTTTCAAATATTTGTACCATTTAACTGTCATAATTTAACTGTCATGCTGACCATACCTCTTTCAATTTTTGGATCTGATTTCAAGACATTATTAAAGAGTTCAACAAATCAAAAAACTACAAAAGCTTTCATTCAAGAAATATTAGTGAGGGCTTATTATATATCAGACACTATGCAAAATGGTGATAATACGGTAATAAAAAATTCAAACTTCATCTCCATACTAGCAAAGCTTATAGATTAAGAGAATTAACACAACTCTTTTAATGAGTGCCAGAGACTAAAGAAATTGAGGATGAAAGGAATATGGGAGGAGCCATGGAAAGGGATTTTGTAACCAACAGAGTTTGTTCAACTTCTGAGTCAACAGCTTCTAAAAATGGGGAGGTGCATAAGGTGAAAGAGCCAGATGAAAGGGGAAAGCAGAGACCAATCACAACACTTGTAACCCAGTAAGTTTTGTACTTTGAGAAAGGTAAGATATCCAGATAAATCTGAAATGAACAAAAATCAGTGCATAGAAGTGATAACTAAAATGCACACTGTATCTATGATTCAGAGATATTAATTTTTTTGGAAGTGACAGCATAGGTGTTCCAGCTATGCCCTACCAAGTAAAAGTAGATTTTTTCTTGGCACCCATGAAGCAAAATGTCAGAATCCATGGAAGTGGTGGTGTATTTCACATTGCAAAGTTGTCTGTGAACAAAAGCTATGCAAATTGAATCTGAATTGTATTCCTCTTATGGAATTTTCAATTCAGACCTACAATTCTGTGAATCCAATGAGAAACAAAGAATCATTCCTAATGAGAATGATTTCTTTCTGCATCTTTCTTTTTAGTAAATTTAAAATCATATAGAAGTCTTATACTGATATTTCAATACATGTTTTGTTTTCAATATTTGTTGTAATATTAGACCTGGTATAGGATACTATAATGTTAAGATATAGTTTGACATTACTTGTTAAGATGACTTGGTAGATTCAGGCTTTAAGGAGACCCTTTTGCTCTGAGTATATAGCAGTGACAGAAGAAATACAAAATGAGTAAGGCAAACACATAGAGCGAGATTCCAAAAATGCAAACATCTTTATAAACAAACACAAAATTACAGTATCAGCTTAAATTGCAGGGCTTTTGAGCCATCAACCAGAAGCCAGTAAAGATAGCAGGAAAGTCCATTCCTTCTATAACAGACAGTAAAGTACTCTGTGGGAGACAAGAAATTACACAAGCTCAATGAATGACACCATGTAAGAAAGCTGAAAAATGTGCTACCAGATCTGCCTAGAGTTCAGTGAATATAAGGCTATGTACCTAAGTAGGTAAAGTACACAGGTCAACCTTCTCAAAAGCACCAAAGCCAAACTACCAATGAATCAGTATATGGATATTATGACGGGACAGAGTACTGCTTCCAGTAAAGTTATGTAAGCTCATACAGAGCAAACCTCCAATTGATAATCTGGGCAAACACAAAAACAACTACTAGAGGAAACTAAGTAATAAAATCAGGCAGAATATGGAGGAGTCAAAACTTTGAGAGGTGACCACATGGGGATTGTTTCCATTTTAAGCTCTTTCCAGCAAATGGGAACTTCAAAGGACTTTTCAGGAGGCAGTACGACTCTCAGTGTGTGACAGGCAGCCTAGAGCCAGGTGGGGTTGGTGGAAAGTCGAGCCAGACAGGTTGAAACAGGGAAGATGAAAGCACTCTAGATTGGGACAGGAAAGATGGCAGCATGAGTAGTGTGGCAGAAATCTCCCCCCCACACCACATACATTTTGAAAATACAGCAAATACAACTATTTCTAAAAGAGTGGCCAGAAGTAACAGTATACTAGCCAGTCTACATCTGGGAGAAGTTGATATCTAATGGGAAAGGATAAGGTGGGAAGCCACAACCTAGCAGGACTGGAGTACTCCCCCAACCCCAGCTCACTGATGGGAGGAAAAGAATCAGAGTAGGGAGGGAGTAGAAGCACAGGACTGCTAAATACCCAGCATTAGAAATCTACCGCAGGAGCACAGACCCATACTGATTGGTGCTCTGGAGATTAGAAGAAAAGAAAAGTCTGAGACTAAGACTGCAAACAGGTTCCCACAGCTGGTTGCCCTGAGACAAAAGAAAAGCAGGCGCTTTAAAAGTCTTAAAGGGGCAAGGGTTTAGGAGAGGAAACAGACGGACAAAATCATCCTGGCACACTCAGCCTACCAGGCTGGGAACTTTCAGGAGCTTCAGGCACCCTATCCCCCTGGTTGGCAATGCAGCCCCAAGGCCTCTCACTGTGATAAGCAGCCTTCCATTCCTTCCTCCCTGCCAGCACTTGTGCACAAACTGGCTGCCCCCACTATTACTACAGACCAGCCTGAGGGAAGCCCCACCTACAGCAACTACACAGCTTAACACAGAGGCTTCTCCCACCACACAGCTAACTGGCCAAGACCCAGAGGCTGCTCCCTAAACACGGTTGATGACACACACAGCAGAGACAGATGCTGAGACAGGGAGGCATGAAGGGGCTCTGTTCTTGTGGCACAACCTGCACAGCTAGCCTGCGACACCAACCCTAGGCCATCGCAAGGGCCATCCTGCCCATGGCAACTTAGAGGATCAACCAAGGGGCTGCTCCCTGTACTGAGTTAACTGGTAGAGACAGGCACTGAGACCAGCAGGCACAAAAGGGCTTTGTTCTTGTGGCAGAACATGCACCGCTCCCTTATGACCCCCACCAGCACCCTGGCCAACCCAAGAGCCACTGTGCCCAAGGCAGCTTGGGGAATCAACTCAGAGGCTGCTCCCTGCGCATGGTTAAGTGGCATAGACAACAGAGAAAAGCGCTGAGTCTGGGAGGCACTAAAGGGCTTTGCTCTCATGGCAGAACTGGCACCACTCACCTGTGAACCCCTGCCAGTGACCTAGGCCATCCCAAGGGCCACCCAGCTTATGACTACTTAGGAGACCAACCCAGAGGCTACTCCATGGGCATGGTTAACCTGCACAGACAGTAGAGGCAGGCATGGAGATCAGCAAGCAGGAAGGGACTTTGTCCACACAGCTGACACCTGTGCCATTCACTGGTGACCATGCCCATTGCTCCAGGACTATAAAAAGGAAGAAGAACCTTGTTCAATCCAAAATACCTCAAACACCAGAAAGAGGGCTCAGTGAGAATGAAATCACCAATCTTCCTGAAAAATAATTCAAAATAAAAGTCATAAGCATGATGAGGGAGCTACAGAAAAATATTAAAGAGCTAAAGGATGAATTCAGAAGGGAGATAACAAAAATGAAACAAACAATGGAGGGATATAAAAGTAGATTAGATGAGGTGAAGGCAACTGTTAATAGAATAGAAATCAGAGAACAGGAATACAGAGAAGCTGAGGCAGAGAGAGGAAAAAGGACATCTAGGAATGAAAGAAAATTAAGAGAACTGTGTGACCAATCCAAACAGAACAATATTCACTTTAAAGGGGTACCAAAGGAAGAGAGAAAAAAGGGATAGAAAGTATCTTTGAATAAACAATTGCTGAAAACTTCCCCAAGCTGGGGAAAGAAATAATCTCACAGGCCATGGAAGTCCACAGATGTCCCGACACAAGGGATCCAAGGGGGACAACGCCAAGACATATAATAATTAAAATGGCAAAGATCAAAGACAAGAACAGAGTATTAAAATCAACCAGAGAGAGAAAAAAGATTACCTACAAAGGAAAACCCATCAGGTTATCATCAGACTTCTCAGCAGAAACCTTACAGGCCAGAAGGGGGTCACATGATATATTCAGTGCAATGAAACAGAAGTACCTCAAATGAAGAATATTCTACTCAGGAAGATTACCATTTATATTTAAGGAGGGCTTAAGTAATTCTCAGATAAGTATAAGTTGAAGGAATTTACATCCCCAAAATGATCTCTACAGTGTATTTTAAAGGGGCTGCTCTAGATGGAAGTGTGCTTAAGGCTAAATAGCTGTCTTCAGAGGAAAAAAGCCACAGTAAAGGAAGTAGACCAACTAAATGCTAACCAAATGCAAAATTAACTCAGATACCCAAAAAGTCAGTCAAGGGATACACAAAGAGTACAGAATATGACACCTAATATATAAAGAGTGGAGAAGGAAGAAAAAGAAGGGGGAGAAAAAGGATCAACAGACTGTCTTCATAAAAGCTTAATAAGTGAGTTAAGTTAGACTGCTAGAAAGTAAAAAGATGCCTTGAACCTTTGGTAACCATGAATCCAAAGCCTGCAATGGCAATAAATACATACCTATCGATAATCACCCTAAATGTAAATGGACTAAATGCACCACTCAAAAGACACAGAGTAATAGAATGGATAAAAAAGCAAGACCCATCTATATGCTGCCTACAAGAGACTCACTTCAAACTTAAAGACATACACAGACTAAAAGTGAAGGGATGGAAAAAGATATTTCATGTGAACAGTAGGGAGAAAAAAGCAAGTATTGCAGTACTTTTATCAGACAAAATAGACTTCAAAACAAACAAACTAACAAGAGACAAAGAAGGATATTAAATAATAATAAAGGGGTCAGTTCCACAAGAGGATGTAACCATTGTAAATATCTATGCACCCAACATAGGAGCACCTACAAAGGGGTGCTAACATAATTAAAGGGGGAAATAGAATGCCATGCATTCATTTTAGGAGACTTCAACTCACCACTCATATGAAGGACAGATGAACCAGAGAGAAAATAAGGACACAGAGGCACTGAACAACACATTAGAACAGATGGATTTACTAGACACCTATAGAACACTCCACCCAAAAGCAGCAGGATACACATTCTCCTCAAGTGCACATGGTACATTTTCATAAATAGACCGCATATAAGGCCACAGAAAGAGTTTCAGTAAATTCAAAAAGATTGAAACTGTACCAACCAACTTCTCAGATCACAATGGCATAAAACTAGAAATAAATTGTACAATGAAAACAAAAAGGATCACAAACACATGGCAGCTTAACAACATGCTCCCAAATAATGGATCAATGACCAAATTAAAACATAGATAATCAATATATGGAGACAAATGAAAATAACAGCGCAATATTACAACTTCTGTGGGACACAGTGAAGGCAGTTTTAAGAGGAAAGTATAGAGTAATCCAGGCCTATTTAAAGAGGAAGAACAATCCCAAATCAACTGTCTAAATTCACAATTATTGAAACTGGAAAAAGAAGAACAAATTAGGCCCAAAGTTGTAGAAGGAGGGATATAATAAAGATCAGAGAAGAAATAAATAAAATTGAGAAGAATGAAACAACAGAAAAACTTAATGAAACCAAGAGCTGGTTCTTTGAGAAAATAAACAGGTAAACCCCTTGGCATACTTATCAAGAAGAAAAGATCATCTACACAAATAAACACAATCAGAAATGAGAAAGGAAAATTCACTACAGACACCTCAGAAATACAAAAAATTATTAGAGAATACTATGAAAAATTATATGCTAACAAACTGGGTAACCTAGAAGAAAAGGACAACTTTCTAGAAAAATACCACCTTCCAAGAATGACCCAGGAAATAACAGAAAATCTGAACAGACCAATTATCAGCAAAGAAAATTGAATTGGTAATCAAAAACTATCCAAGATCGAAATCACCAGACCAGATGGCTTCACTGCAGAATTTTATCAGACATTTAGAGAAGACATAATACCAATTCTTTTCAAAGTTTTCCAAAAAATAGAAGAGGAGGGAACACTTCCAAACTTATTCTATGAAGCCAGCATCAGTCTATTACCAAAACCAGGCAAAGACACCACAAAGAAAGAAAAGTACAGACCAATATCCCCGATAAACATAGATGCAAAAATACTCAACAAAATATTAGCAAACTGAATTAAAAAAATACATCAAGAGAATCATACATTATGATCAGGTGGGATTCATCCCTGGGATGTAAGGATGGTACAACATTCGAAAATTCATCAACAATATCCACTATATCAATAACAAGAAGTACAAAAATCACAAGATCATCTCCATAGATGCTGAAAAACCATTTGAAAAAATTCAACATCCATTCATGATAAAAACTCTCAACAAAATGGGTATAGAGGGCAAGTGCCTCAACATAATAAAGGCCATATATGATAAACCCACAGCCATCATCATACTTAACAGTGAAAAGCTGAAAGGTTTTCCTTTAAGATCGGGAATAAGACAAGGATGCCCACTGTCCCCACTTTTATTCAGCATAGTACTGGAGGTCCTAGCCATGGCAATCAGACAGCACTAAGAAATTAAAGGTATCCAGATTGGTAAGGAAGAAGTCAAACTGTCACTGTTTGCAGATGACATGATATTGTACATAAAAAAAACAAAAAGAATCCAAAACTACTAGGACTAATATAGGAATTCAGCAAAGTTGCAGGATTAAAAATTAATGCACAGAAATCTGTTGCATTCCCATACACTAATGATGAACTTGCAGAAAGAGAAATCAGGAAAACAATTCCATTCACAATTGCAACAAAAAGAATACAAACCTAGGAAAAAACCTAACCAAGGACGTGAAAGACCTATACCCTGAAAACTGCTAGACACTCTTGAGAGAAATTGAAAAGAACAATAATAAATGGAAATTCATCCTATGCTCTTGGGTAGGAAGAATGAATATTGTCAAAATGGCCATCCTGCCTAAAGTGATACACAGATTCAATGCAATCCCTTTTAAAATACTGACAGCATTCTTCAACGAACTGGAACAAATAGTTCTAAAATTCATGTAGAACCACAAAAGACCCCAAATAGCCAAGGAAATCCTGAAAAGGAAGAACAAAGCTGAGGGGGATTAGGCTCACCAACTTTAAGCTCTACTACAAAGCCACAGTAATCAAGACAATTTGGTACTGGCACAAGAACAGACCCAAAGATCAATGGAACAGAATAGAGAGTCCAGATATTAACCCAAGCATGTATGGTCAATTAATATACAATAAAAGAGCTATGGATATACAATGGGGAAATGACAGCCTCTTCAACAACTGGTGTTGGGAGAATGAAACTGGATTACTGTCTAACTTCATACACAAAAGTAAACTCGAAATGGATCAAAGAACTGAATGTAAGTTATGAAACCATTAAACTCTTGGAATAAAATATAGGCAAAAGTCTTTTGAATAAAAACATGAGCAACTTTTTCATGAACATATCTCCCCATGTGAGGAAAACAAAAGCAAAAATGAACAAGTGGAACTATATCAAACTAAAAAGCTTCTGTACAGGAAAGGACACCATCAGTAGAACAAAAAGTCATCCTATAGTATGGGATAATATATTCATAAATGATATATTCGGTAAGGGATTGACCTCCAAAATATATAAAGAGCTCAGGAGCTTCAACAACCAAAAAGCAAATAATCCAATTAAAAAATGGGTGGAGGATCTGAACAGACATTTGTCCTAAGAAGAAATTCAGATGGCTAACAGGTACATGAAAAGATGCTCCACATCGCTAATTATCTGAGAAATTCAAATTAAAACCACAATGAGATATCAATTCACACCAGTTAGGGTGACCCACATCCAAAAGACAAACAACAACAAATGCTGGTGAGGATGTGGAGGATGGTGAACCCTCCTACATCACTGGTGGGAATATAAATTAGTTCAGCGATTGTGGAAAGCAGTATGGAGATTCCTCAAAAAACTAAAAATAGAACTACCATTTGACCCAGGAATTCCACTCCTAGGAATTTACCTGAAGAATGCAGGGGCCCAGTTTCAAAAAGACATGTGCACACCTATGTTTATCACAGCACTATTTACAATAGCAAGAAATGGAAGCAACATAAGTGTCCAACAGTAGATGAATGGATAAAGAAGATGAGGTATATACACAATGTAATATTATTAAGCCATAAAAAGAAGAAAAATACTACCATTTGCAACAGCATGGATGCTGCTGGAGGGTATTATGCTCAGTAAAATAATCCAGGTGGAGAAAGACAAATACCAAATGATTTCACTCATCTGTGGAGTATAAGAACAAAGCAAAAACTGAAGGAACAAAACAACAGCAGACTCACAGAACCCAAGAATGGATTTAGAGTTACCAAAGGAAAGGGACTGGGGAGGATGGGTGGGAAGGGAGGGATAAAGAGATTAAGGGACAGTATGATTAGCACATATAATGTAGGGGGTGGGCATGGGGAAGGTGGTATAGCACAGAGAAGACAAGTAGTGACTCTATAGCATCTTAATATGCTGATGGACAGTGGCTGTAATGGTGTATGTGGTGGGGACTTGATAATGGGGGGAATCAGTAACCACAATGTTGCTCATATGATTGTATATTAATGATATCATAACAAAAACAATGCACTCTAAGCTGAGGCCCTGCATGTGCATCCCCAATGACTAAGCATAAACTACAATATGCCTGTGGATTTTAAAGTAACAATCAAAAAGTAGGATCAGCATTTCCATGCTTGGTATATAAAATATGTGGTAAAATTATGAACTGTAGAAGAAAATTTCTGAGTTAATCAGGAAAGTTGAGGTAAGAAAAAATAACACTACTTAGAAAAACATAAGATGAAATGGTTAAGAAGAAGAAAAATAAAACTAAAACACACTGTAAATGAACTTTAAAAAATATATCAATTGAAATAAAATCCAACTCAAAGGTAGGTGGATAGTAGAAATAAGTAAATTAATATATTGAAGTAAGATTCAGGGAAAAAAGTAAGGCAAAGAAAAAATTAAATAATATGTATAATGTGTAATATTATTAATGTATAGATAAAGAACTAGGATCCAACCCATGAAAACTAGCTACCCCCAAAGCCAGTTCAGAACCTTTAACAATTGCTGTCCACACTTCACTCAATTCCAGTTTGAAAGAACAGGCAACCTTACCTTCAGAAATCAAGAGATTGACTGATTTGAAATTAAAGAACCCTGTTCTCAACAATGTTATACCCATCTCAGGCTGTCACGTTGTTCCAGTGTAAGAGCAGAGTAAATGAAAATCACAACCCATTCTTAGTTCTCTCAGTGGATGAATAATTGAGGCATTCCAGGACTCTACCACCAAGAAAACTGTAGTTCTCTCTCCCACCACGAAAATTAAGAATTCAAACTGAGCATATGTAATAAAAAATAGTTTTCATGTATATCTTGTTGCCATGTCAATAAAGTTGCACAGCATCATTGAGGTCATGTTCGAAGACCAAAAATAGTTTATTCCCATAAAGTCTTTTAAGAAATGTCTTTTATTTAATCTTGTTTCACAATGAAGAAGATTTTGTAGATTTTGAAGATTTTTGTAAATTGTGTTGAAATTTTGTAGACTGTAACCAACTCTTTAAAAAAAAGACAGAAAACACAGATGAAATATACATTATATGGACATTTGGAAGCATTGGGCCAGGCATCTACCCTGAACATGAGTAAGAAATAGTCTTTCTTCTTAAATGTCAATAATGTTCTATTTTCTACACAAGTTATAGTTTGCTTGTGTATGAAATGACACAAATTATTAATATATATAATGGTTTCTTAAAAAAATTATTAGGAAAAGGTACTCTCAGTCTAGTCCTCTTTAATGAGCAGTTATACAGTTCTTAATGATCATAGTATCTCAGACTGTCCAAAACCACCAAAAAATTTTCAAAAGAAATTAATGTAGGAAATGAGATTGTAAAGATTATAATAAACATTTTCCTCTCTAAGCATTATAGGCCTTCACATGCTATAATCAATGAACTTTTATTATTTGATATAAGCACATTATTTGCCAGTGAGCTTGACTCACTAGCAAAGCAATAATTACAATAAATTGCTTGCTTGATTCAGCAAAGCAATAATTACAATAAATAACTAAAATACAAAAACTTAAAAAAAATTCTCGCTGTATATGCCTTAGTGTAAACTTCTACTAGATACACACTGTAATGCTATCAAGAACTTTCTAGAAAATATAGATAAACCTATTGATAAAGTTCCAGTGAAGTATTCAACATAGGAAATTATGTGACTCAAGGCTGAACATCACGCTGTCAGAAATCATTCACTCCTAAACTATTAAGAATAGACAACATAGGGCAATAATAAAATAATTATGTGTAAAAAGCTTATTCTAGGATATAAAATTCTGTACACTATAAAAGAAACTTAGAATGGGGAAACTAAGTTAGGGACAGAACAAAGAGAGGCAGGTCACAGACCCAGAAGGCAGACCAACACTGGTCACAAACAGAAGTTTCAGTGATGTCAAATCATGGCTGGTTCCTCTATATTATGAGTATATAAATGCTGTCATCATTATTATCACAACTGCCAAGCCCTGAATTCAGCACACTGAGTCGGTACTGAAAGGCCTTACCTGGTATGATACCACCTGGTATCCCTGTGGGCAGTGGAGAGCTCTTCTCCCAATTATTCAATCAACAAACTCCTACTCATCTTCCAAATAACAAATTCCAGAAGATAATAAGATAAAATAAATAACAATAAGGGGCATAATTTTACAGTAATAAAACAAAAGGGGTTGCAACCAAAATTGCAACAGGCTTTTTTGTAGAATTTGCAAACTGATTTCTAATTTTTATGGAAGTGCAAAGAACCTAAAATAGCTAACACAATTTTTATAAGGAATAAAGTAAAAGGCCTTGCTGGATCTGATTTCAAGACATATTCTAAAATCACACTAATCAAGCCAGTGTGGAATTTAAGAAAAATGACATATAGATCAATGGATCGTCTTCTAGGTGATTCAAAACATTGTTATACCAATTGGATATTCATATGGAAAAAAAAGTGGATGGTGGTCTTAAACTTCATAAACAGACATTTATTTGAAATGAAACATAGACATAAATATGAAACCAAAAGCTATAATTCTCCTTGAGGAAAACATAAGAGAAAATCTCTGCAACCTTCAAGTGATCAAAGGTTTCTTAGATAGAATACAAAAATAATGAACCATAAATTTTGAAAAAATGATAAATTGGACTTCATTAAAATATAAAACTTAATCTTCTAAAGACATAATTAGAAAATGAAATGGAAAACCATAATCTGGGAGAAAACATTCACAACATATAAATCAAAGATAAGAATGCTTATGAGGCAATAAGATAACACAAATTTTTCAGAAATGTGCAAACAAGTTCACAGTTACTTCAAAAGATAAAATATACAAATGCACTATAGACATATGATGTACAGGATCATTAGTCTTTGGGGATGTGAATTCAAGCCACATTGAGATACAACACCACACACATTAGAATAGGAAAAATTTAGTAAAATTGAAACAGAAAGGGGAAGAATATGGGCAATGAGGATTCTCATACACAGCTATAGACATATAAATTGTACAATGCCTTTGGAAAAGAGCTGGAAAGTTTTTTAAAAACTTAAACATACACTTTTCAATAATTCAGACATCTCACTCCTAGGTATTTACCCAAGAGGAACAAAAATATATGACAACACAAAGACTAGGTCACAAATATTCACAACAGCTTTATTTTAAATAGAAAAAACTGTAAATATCACAATGTCTAACAACACATGAAGGGGTGAACAAATTGTGATATATCCTTTCTATGAAATACTAGTTGGCAACAAAAAAGAACTAATTATTGATTCATGCTATAACTGGATAAATCATGAAATCATTATGCTAGGTCAAAGAAGTCAGGTCATAAAAGAAAAAACACAAAAACAAAAAGGAAAAATTTACAGATTGTGTAATTCTATTCATATAAAATTTTGGAGAATAAACTAACCTACATAGACAGAAAGATGATCAGATATGGGGTGCAGGAAAATTAGATTACAAAGGGGTACAAGAAAACTTTTGGGGAAAATGGAAACATTTGTATGCTGTTTATTTTGAAATTTCATTGAATTGAAAAACTTTGCATTTTTTTTGAAATTGTACTGTTGAAATATCTTTTTTTTTTTTTTAATAATTATTTTTTATTGAAGGGTAGTTGACACACAGTATTACATTACATGAGTTTCAAGTGTACAACACAGTGGTAGAACATTTATATACATAATTCTAGGTTCCAGCTATCACCCTACCAGGCTGTTACAATATCTTGACTATATTCCTTATGCTATACATTACATCCTGGTTACTAATTTATTTTACCATTGGAAGTCTGTCCTTTTTTTTTTTTTTTTTTTTTTTTGTGAGGGCATCTCTCATATTTATTGATCAAATGGTTGTTAACGACAATAAAATTCTGTATAGGGGAGTCAATGCTCAATGCACAATCATTATCAAACCGAATTCAAAAATACATCAAAAGGATCATACACCATGACCAAGTGGGATTCATTCCAGGGATGCAAGGATGGTACAACATTCGAAAGTCCATCAACATCATCCACCACATCAACAAAAAGAAAGACAAAAACCACATGATCATCTCCATAGATGCTGAAAAAGCATTTGACAAAGTTCAACATCCATTCATGTTAAAAACTCTCAGCAAAATGGGAATAGAGGGCAAGTACCTCAACATAATAAAGGCCATCTATGATAAACCCACAGCCAACATTATATTGAACAGCGAGAAGCTGAAAGCATTTCCTCTGAGATCGGGAACTAGACAGGGATGCCCACTCTTTCCACTGTTATTTAACATAGTACTGGAGGTCCTAGCCACGGCAATCAGACAAAATAAAGAAATACAAGGAATCCAGATTGGTAAAGAAGAAGTTAAACTGTCACTATTTGCAGATGACATGATACTGTACATAAAAAACCCTAAAGACTCCACCCCAAAACTACTAGAACTGATATCGGAATACAGCAAAGTTGCAGGATACAAAATCAACACACAGAAATCTGTGGCTTTCCTATATACTAACAATGAACCAACAGAAAGAGAAATCAGGAAAACAACTCCATTCACAATTGCATCAAAAAAAATAAAATACCTAGGAATAAACCTAACCAAAGAAGTGTTGAAATATCTTAGAGGAATCCACTTCTAGGAAGTAATGAGTTCTGGAAGTAACTGCACCCAACTCTGGGGCATTTTGGTTATGACCACTGTCTTCTCTCTCTACCTCAACTGAAAACCCAGTTTTCACTCCCTGCCCTCCCCTTCCTGGAAGATGCCAAAGCCAACTAGCAGGTGGCTTTTTCAGAGGAGAAGGTGATTGTCTTTTCCTAGAAGAAGAACCCTTTACTTTGCTTTAGGAGGCAGATAGCAACCTCAAATCACGGACAGGTTGGGACTGGCACAGGCCTCCATGATCTTCTATTTTGATGACTCCCAGATTTGTGTACATATGTCCAAACTAATCAAATTGTACACTTTAAATATGTTGAGTTTAATGAAGTTTAATTATACTTCAATGAAGTTGAAAGTAGCCAAAAAAAGGGGGGCAATAAAAGTACATGCATTTCAGGTAGTGAAAAAGACATTGTTAGGATAGATGGCATAAAGCTGGTTTACATTAAACCATTTTTCCTATACTGCTATCTAATAACTACTTCTCCTAAAACTTATCACCTATTAAATAATTGGATGTCTTTTCAGATACATTTGAAGGTATTAGGGAGATACCTTTGGCCATTTTAAGAATACTACAATTTATCTAATTTAAATTTAAACTGATTGAAATTTTAGTTATTCTAGTAAAAAATTATTGAATCTGAAGCATCTTAGGAAAGATGCAAACTTTTCTATCTCTGTGGATTATTTTTACATTTGTCTAACTTATGAAATAATATTTCAAAATTATGGTTAAATATACCCCAGACCACTGAGTTGTATACTTTAAATAAGAGAAGAGCAAAATCTTTGCCAAAACACATTTATGTTTCTATGAATAAGAAAATTGAGAAAGTATTGTGGAAAGGGTAGCTCAGCAGACTTTAAAGGGCTTTGAACACCAACCACTGTTTAGCATGGAATTCATGTGTTTTTTTTTTTTGAGAGGGCATCTCTCATATTTATTGATCAAATTGTTGTTAACAACAATAAAATTCTGTATAGGGGACGCAATGCTCAATGCACAATCATTAATCCACCCCAAGCCAAATTCTCATCAGTCTCCAATCTTCCTAAGCATAACGAACAAGTTCTTACATGGTGAACAGTACAAGGACAGTCATCACAGAAACTTTCGGTTTTGATCACGCATTATGAACTATAAACAATCAGGTCAAATATGAATATTCGTTTGATTTTTATACTTGATTTATATGTGAATCCCACATTTCTCCCTTATTATTATTATTATTATTTTTTTTTAAATAAAATGCTGAAGTGGTAGGTAGATGCAAGATAAAGGTAGAAAACATAGTTTAGTGTTGTAAGAGAGCAAATGTAGATGATCAGGTGTGTGCCTGTAGACTAAGTGTTAATCCAAGCTAGACAAGGGCAATAAAACATCCATGGATGCAGAAGATTTCTCTCAAACCAGGGTGGGTGAGGTTCTAAGCCTCACCTCTGTTGATCTGCAATTTCTCACCTGATGGCCCCCCTGCGACTGTGCCTGTCTTAGGTTGTTCCTCCCTTGAGGAATCTTACCCATCTCTGGCTAACCAGTCATCTTCCGGGGCCATACAGGGAAATGTAAAGTTGGTAAGTGAGAGAGAAGCAATATTGTTTGAAAAGGTTAGCTTTTTACTTCTTTGCAGATTTATGCCCCTGTGGCTTCTATGCCCAGCATTTGTCTTGAGGTATCTTTACCACTTGGAAGAATTATGATACTCGGTAAATTCGATATGAGGCACAAATTCTATTTAAGGGTTGTAATTAGGAAGGAAGAAGAAAAGCTATAGAAGTAGCAGACCGAAGAAAACATGGGAAGATTGATTATTTCTTTGACATATCTTCTTGTAGAGTAACTTAAGCATGTATAGATTTTAAACTACTAATTAAATTGCGCACACACATCAACATATTAGGAATACAGTTACATAACCAAAACAGACCTATAATTACCAGCCATCTCCAGCGAAACCAAGAAAATCAGTTAGGCACCCTAGGCATTTGTGAAAATTTATCTATGATATGATGGATATTGTCCAACTGAACTTGAACTGTCTGAGAGAAATCAGACAAATTAAAACAACCCATTCCTGGGAACTGTTCACATCCCATATGTTCTTTTAACAGTAGATAGTCTGTAGTTGTAAGATTTTGGAGCACTACAACTTGCACTTCTCCTAATTCTTGGTTGAGTTCCAACAGTATAGATCCAGTCAAATTTGTTGTTTTACTGTATGCACAGGCCAGCATAGATATCTCCTTCTTCATTCCCATGGCAAGTCCAGGAACCCGTGGGATGAATGCAGCCACAACTGTAGCAGCGCCTGGATCTTTGTTGAGGTTTTTTGATGATCATCTTCTGGTATGACTCTTCCAGAGAGTGCTGATGTTGGAAGTTCTTCTTCATATCGTATCTTAGTTCATTTTCTGGGTAGCCAAATTAGGCTTTGATCCTCTGTATAAACACAAACAGACCTTTACCCACACTTTGATATGCCCTTTATACCATTGTGCAGAACTCATTGGAGGCCACCACACAGGAACTGCTTATTTTTTTTAAGAGAAAGGAATATTATCAGAAAAATGTACCTCCACAGCCAATCATCTGACACACTTTAAGTGATCAAAATTAAGGATATTTAAAGCATGCATTAATCGTTGATTTACAGTTAGTTTTATCCTATCAGGGAGTAATCCCCCTTTCTTTCTTTTTTTTTTATCATTAATCTACACTTACATGAAGAATATTATGTTTACTAGACTCTCCCCTATACCAGGTCCCCCCTATAAGCCCCTTTAGAGTCACTGTCCATCAGCATAGCAAAATGTTGTAGAATCATTACTTGTCTTCGCTGTGTTGTACAGCCCTCCCCTTTCTCCCACCCCGACATTATGCATGCTAATTTTAATGCCCTCCCTTCTTCCTCCCTACCATCCCTCCCTACCCACCCATCCTCCCCAGTCCCTTTCCCTTTGGTACCTGTTAGTCCATTCTTGGGTTCTGTGACTCCGCTGCTGTTTTGTTCCTTCAGTTTTTCCTTTGTTCTTATACTCCACAGATGAGTGAAATCATTTGGTATTTCTCTTTCTCTGCTTGGCTTATTTCAGTGAGCATAATATCCTCCAGCTCCATCCATGTTGCTGCAAATGGTAGGATTTGCCCTCTTCTTATGGCTGAGTAATATTCCATTGTGTATATGTACCACTTCTTCTTTATCCATTCATCTACTGATGGACATTTAGGTTGCTTCCAATTCTTGGCTATTGTAAATAGTGCTGCGATAAACATAGGGGTGCATCTGGCTTTTTTAAACTTGAGTGCTGCATTCTTAGAGTAAATTCCTAGGAGTGGAATTCCTGGGTCAAATGGTAAGTCTATTTTGAGCATTTTAAGGAACCTCCATACTGCTTTCTACAATGGTTGAACTAATTAACATTCCCACCAGCAGTGTAGGACAGTTCCCCTTTCTCCACAGCCTCGCCAACATTTGTTGTTTGTCTTTTGGATGGTAGCCGTCCTTACTGGTGTGAGGTGATACCTCATTGTAGTTTTAATTTGCATTTCTCTGATAATTAGCGATGTGGAGCAGCTTTTTCATGTGTCTGTTGGCTATCTGTATTTCTTTCTTGGAGAATTGTCTGTTCAGTTCCTCTGCCCATTTTTTAATTGGATTATTTGTTTTTTGTTTGTTGAGGCATGTGAGCTCTTTATATATTTTGGATGTCAAGCCTTTATCAGATTTGTCATTTACAAATATATTCTCCCATACTGTAGGATTCCTTTTTGTTCTATTGACTGTGTCTTTTGCTGTCCAGAAGCTTTTCAGCTTAATATAGTATCACATGTTCATTTTTGCTGTTGTATTCCTTGCCCGGGGACATATGTTCAAGAAGAGGTCACTCATGTTTATGTCTAAGAGGTTTTTGCCTATATTTTTTCCACGAGTTTAATGGTTTCATGGCTTACATTCAGGTCTGTTACCCATTTTGAATTTACTTTTTTATATGGGGTTAGACAGTGATCCAGTTTCATTCTCCTACATGTAGCTGTCCAGTTTTGCCAGCACCATCTATTGAAGAGCCTGTCATTTCGCCATTGTATGTCCATGGCTCCTTTATCAAATATTAATTGACCATATATGTCTGGGTTAATGTCTGGAGTCGCTAGTCTGTTCCACTGGTCTATGGCTCTGTTCTTGTGCCAGTACCAAATTGTCTTGATTACTATGGCTTTATAGTAGAGCTTGAAATTGGGGAGTGAGATCCCCCCTACTTTATTCTTCTTTCTCAGGATTGCTTTGGCTATTCGGGGTCTTTGGTGTTTCCATATGAATTTTTGAATTATTTGTTCCAGTTCATTGAAGGATGTTGCTGGTAATTTGATAGGGATTGCATCAAATCTGTATATTGCTTTGGGCAGGATGGCCATTTTGACCATATTAATTCTTCCTAGCCATGAGCATGGGATGAGTTTCCATTTGTTAGTGTCCCCTTTAATTTCTCTTAAGAGTGACTTGTAGTTTTCAGGGTTTAGGTCTTTCACTTCTTTGGTTAGGTTTATTCCTAGGTATTTTATTCTTTTTGATGCAATTGTGAATGGAACTGTTTTCATGATTTCTCTTTCTATTGGTTCATTGTTAGTGTATAGGAGAGCCACAGATTTCTGTGTGTTAATTTTGTATCCTGCAACTTTGCTGTATTCCGATATCAGATCTAGTAGTTTTGGGGTGGAGTTTTTAGGGTTTTTTATGTACAATATCATGTCATCTGCAAATAGTGACAGTTTAACTCCTTCTTTACCAATATGGATTCCTTGTATTTCTTTGTTTTGTCTGATTGTCGTGGCTAGGACCTCCAGTAGTATGTTAAATAGCAGTGGGGAGAGTGGGCATCCCTGTCTTGTTCCCGATCTCAGAGGAAAAGCTTTCAGCTTCTTGCTGTTCAGTATAATGTTGGCTGTGGGTTTATGATATATGGCCTTTATTATGTTGAGGTACTTGCCCTCTATTCCCATTTCTCTGAGAGTTTTTATCATGAATGGATGTTGAATTTTGTCGAATGCTTTTTCAGCATCTATGGGGATGATCATGTGGTTTTTGTCTTTCTTTTTGTTGATGTGGTGGATGATGTTGATAGATTTTTGAATGTTGTACCATCCTTGCATCCCTGGGATGAATCCCACTTGGTCATGTTGTATGATCCTTTTGATATGTTTTTGAATTCGGTTTGCTAATATTTTGTTGAGTATTTTTGCATCTACGTTCATCAGGGATATTGGTCTGTAGTTTTCTTTTTTGGTGGGGTCTTTGCCTGGTTTTGGTATTAGGGTGATGATGGCTTCATAGAATGAGCTTGGGAGTACTCCCTCCTCTTCTATTTTTTGGAAAACTTTAAGGAGAATGGGTATTATGTCTTCCCTGTATGTCTGATAAAATTCCGGGGTAAAACCATCTGGCCTGGGGGTTTTGTTCTTTGGTATTTTTTTTATTACCATTTCAATTTCGTTGCTGGTAATTGGTCTGTTTAGATTTTCTGTTTCTTTTTGGGTCCTTCTTGGAACGTTGTATTTTTCTAGGAAGTTGTACATTTCTCCTAGGTTTCCCAGCTTGTTAGCATATAGGTTTTCATAGTACTCTCTAATAATTCTTTGTATTTCTGTGGGGTCCATCGTGATTTTTCCTTTCTCGTTTCTGATTCTGTTGATTTGTGTTAATTCTCTTTTTCTCTTAATAATTTTGGCTAGAGGCTTATCTATTTTTTTTTCTTTTCTGAAAGTACAAGCTTTTGGTTTCATTGATTTTTGCTATTGTTTTATTCTTCTCAATTTTATTTATTTCTTCTCTGATCTGTATTATGTCCCTCCTTCTGCTGACCTGAGGCCTCATTTGTTCTTCTTTTTCTAATTTCGATAATTGTGACGTTAGTCCATTCATTTGGGATTGTTCTTCCTTCTTTAATTATGCCTGGATTGCTATATACTTTCCTCTTAAGACTGCTTTTGCTGTTTCCCACAGTAGTTGGGGCTTAGTGTTGTTGGTGTCATTTGTTTCCATATATTGCTGGATCTCCATTTTGATTTGGTCATTGATCCATTGATTATTTAGGAGTGTGTTTTTAAGCCTCCATGTGTTTGTGAGCCTTTTTGCTTTCTTTGTACAGTTTATTTCTAGTTTTATACCTTTGTGGTCTGAAAACTTGGTTGGTAGGATTTCAATGTTTTTGAATTTACTGAGGCTCTTTTTGTGGCCTAGTATGTGGTCTATTCTGGAGAATGTTCCATGTGCACTTGAGAAGAATGTGTATCCTGTTGCTTTTGGGTGTAGAGTTCTGTAGATGTCTATTAGGTCTATCTGTTCTAGAGTGTTTTTCAGTGCCTCTGTGTCCTTACTTTTTTTCTGTCTGGTGGATCTGTCCTTTGGAGTGAGTGGTGTGCTGAAGTCTCCCAGAATGAATGCATTGCATTCTATTTACTCCTTTAGTTCTGTTAGTATTTGTTTCACATATGTTGGTGCTCCTGTATTGGGTGCATATATATTTAGAATGGTTATATCCTCTTGTTGGACTGAGCCCAGTATCATTATGTAATGTCCTTCTTTATCTTCTGTTACTTTCTTTATTTTGAAGTCTATTTTTTCTGATACTAGTATTGCAACACCTGCTTTTTTCTCTCTGTTGTTTGCATGAAATATCTTTTTCCATCCCTTGACTTTAAGTCTGTGCATGTCTTTGGGTTTGAGGTGAGTCTCTTGTAAGCAGCATATGGATGAATCTTGCTTTTTTATCCATTCTATTACTCTGTGTCTTTTGATTGGTGCATTCAGTCCATTTACATTTATGGTGATTATTGAAAGGTGTGTACTTATTGCCATTGCAGGCTTTAAGTTTGTGGTTACGAAAGGTTCAGGGTTAGCTTCTTTACTATCTTACTGTCTAACT
Source organism: Manis pentadactyla (assembly GCF_030020395.1). NCBI lineage: Eukaryota > Metazoa > Chordata > Mammalia > Pholidota > Manidae > Manis > Manis pentadactyla. The sequence continues at coordinate 63,165,192 of NC_080025.1, read as the reverse complement.
TAAGTCACTTGTTGAGCTATTAAAAGCATGGTCTGATACTTCTTTATTTCTCTCCCTTCTTATTCCTCCTCCTCCCTTCTTTACATGTTGGGTGTTTTGTTCTGTGCTCTTTTTAGGAGTGCTCCCATCTAGAGCAGTCCCTGTAAGATGCCCTGTAGAGGTGGTTTGTGGGAGGCAAATTCCCTCAACTTTTGCTTGTCTGGGAATTGTTTAATCCCTCCTTCATATTTAAATGATAATCGTGCTGGATACAGTAGTCTTGGTTCGAGGCCCTTCTGTTTCATTTCATTAAGTATATCATGCCATTCTCTTCTGGCCTGTAGAGTTTCTGTTGAGAAGTCTGATGATAGCCTGATGGGTTTTCCTTTGTAGGTGACCTTTTTTTTCTCTCTGGCTGCCTTTAATACTTTGTCCTTGTCTTTGATCTTTGCCATTTTAATTATTATGTGTCTTGGTGTTGCCCTCCTTGGATCCCTTGTCATGGGAGTTCTGTGTACCTCTGTGATCTGAGACGCCATTTCCTCCCCTAGTTTGGGGAAGTTTTCAGCAATTATTTCTTCAAAGACACTTTCTGTCCCTTTTTCTCTCTCTTCTTCTTCTGGTATCCCTATAATGCGGATATTGTTCCATTTTAATTGGTCACTCAGCTCTCTTAGAATTCTTTCATTCCTGTAGATCCTTTTATCTCAATGCATTAGCTTCTCTGCGTTCCTGTTCTCTGTTTTCTAGTCCATTAATGGTCTCTTGCATCTCGTCCATTCTGTTTTGAAGTCCTTCCAGAGCTTGTTTTATTTCTGAATTCTCCTTCCTTAGTTCTTGCATATTTCTCTGCAAGTCCATCAGCATGGTTATGACTTTTGTTTTGAATTCTTTTTCAGGAAGACTGGTTAAATCTATCTCCCCAGGTTCCTTCTCAGGGGAAGATGTAGCAGATGCTGAAGCTGTCTGGGTTAGTCTTGTTTGGATCAAATTTTTTTGCCTTTTTATGTTGGTAGGTGCTATTCACTGTCAGCTGGGAGAGCCAAACTTTCCACTTGCTGCTGGCCTTTCTTTACTGGGACAACTGCGACCCCTAGTTGCTTGTGTTGGGCAATTGCGTGTAGACTGGGTCTTTGTGTCTTGCCCGGCCGGTATGGAGGAAGCTCCCTTGCTGAGGGTGTGGCCAGCCTCAGGCTGCTTCTCTGCTATGGCCGCGCCCTGGAGGGGTAATGGACGGGGGCCTGTTTGGCTGGTTACCTCTGTGAGGGGTCTCAGAGCTATAGCCCAGGGGGTTAGTGCGCCCAGGTTTTCCTGGAATTTCCAGCTGCTGGACTGTGACCTGGGTTGTTTCCGTCCAGCTGTTGCATCCCTGTCCCTTTAAGACTTTCAAAAAGCACTCGCTTTTCTTTGTCACAGGGGCATTAGCTTCGGGACCCGCTCAGAGTTCTTGCTGCCCTGTTTCCCTAGTTTCCAGCCCTCCACGCACGTGCTGTGTCTGCGCTCTGGTGCAGGTGGCTGGGGCTGGGTGTTTAGCTGTCCTGGGCTACCACTCCCTCCCGGCTCTGACTCCTCTCCTCCCGCCGGGAGCTGGGGTGAGGGGCGCTCGGGTCCCGCCAGGTCAGGGCTTGTATCTTACCCCTTTCACCAGGTGTTGGGCTCTCGCACATGTGGATGTAATCTGGCTGTTGTCCTGTGTCTTCTGGTCTCTCTTTTAGGATTAGTTGTATTTGTTGTATTTTCAAAAATATATGTTTTTGGGAGGAGATTCCCACTGTCCTACTCACACTACCATCTTGGCTCCACCTGGAATTCATGTTTTATGACTGAAAGTTTTTGAACAGGGCAGTAGTTTGATCTAGGCTATGCTTTGAGAAGATTTATCTGTTAGTGCTGTGTGAAGCTGATTGGTGTTGTAAAAGATGAAAACCCTGTTAGTATGTTACTAAACTGAACTGAATGTCAAATCACAGAGGTTTAAATTAATTAAAAGTAGCAGTAATAATTTTATATAAAGTGAGTTAAGGATAATAAAAGAACTTAAAACTTTGCCACTCACTGGTTAGGGGAGTAATGAGAAGTGAGGAATCAAATAAAACTCTAACTTATTTTCAGTGTCTGGGAGAACAGAGTTTCCATTACAGAAGGGAGAGGAGAATACAGGAGTCCTGTTGGTTAGAGGACTGAATAATGTTCAGGTTCAGGCAGGATATCCAGTGAAAAAAGAGAATCAATTTGGCCACAAAGAAAGCATATTCAAAGCTTTTGGAGAATGTAGCCAGTGGTTCTATTACATCTCTCTGTGTTGACAGACAGTAACTGTACTAAATGGGGTGAGGGTTTAATAACATGTATAACTGTTGAACAACTGTGCTGCATACTTGAAACCAATATAATATTGTATTGCAACTATACATCAATTAAAAAAACAAAAATAAAAATCACAGTAAATTTTAATTGGAAAAAAAAAAGAAACTGTAGGAAATATTTGTTATTTGTTGACTGCTCAGCATTTGAACTACCTGTCTATATTTAGGGAATTGGACATAGTTGTTGTTTTACATAAAAGGCCAGGTACTTGGTCCTCCAGGTTCTTGACCTTCAGTAAACCTCACAGACAAGTCTTAAACTTAAACAATCAGATGCTCCCACTCAGGATGTGAATCTGAAATGACTGACACAGAAGCTAGGATGTCATCACAAAACATCCAGTATCTGTGCCAGCTGGTGTCAGAGGCAGTCTGTGCCTGGGTGTGGCAGCATAGAAACCTGATTTGTCCTGCGGACAGACCGGCTGTGTCTTATTCTTACTGCCCTCCTTGGCTCCTGATTGGCTTGGCGCCTTTTTGAGATACAACTCCACAACATAAAAATTCACCAATTCAAAGTGCATAACTCAGTGGTTTTTAGCATATTCACAGAATTTGCAACCATCACCACAATCTAATTTTAGAACATTTTCATCACCCCAAAATAAACCTTCATGCATCAGCATTCAGACCACCTCTCTCCAGGCAATCACATATCTACTTTCTGTCTCTATAGATTTACCTGCTTTGGATATTCATATAAATGGGATTATATAATATGTAGTCCTTTGTGAGCAGCTCATTTCACTTAGCATAATATTTACATCAGTACTTCACTTTTTTTACTGTTGAATCATTGAATAGACACACATTTTTTTTATCCATTCATTGGTTAATGGGCATTTGTGTTATTTTTATTTTTCAGATAATCCAAATAATACTGCTATGAATATTTGTGTGTACATTTTGATGTGTACATATGTTTTCATTGCTCTTGGTTATACATCTAGGATTTAAATTTCTGGGAGATAGATATGGTAACTCCATGTGTAACATTTTTAGGAACGGTCAAACTGTTTTCCAAAGTAGCTGCACCATTTTACATTTTCACCAGCAATGTATGAGCAGTCCAATTTCTCCACATCCTAGCCGACACTTCTTGTATGCTTCTTTTTTATTATAGCCATCTGCTGGAGAGAAAGATGTTTCTTTGGGATTTTACCTTAAATTTCTAATGACTAATAATGAGAATTTGTTCATTTGCTCACTTATAATTCACATATCACAAATGTCTTTTCAAATTATTTACTTATCTTCTTCATTGGGTTATTTGTCTTTTTATTACTAAGTTATATGACTTCTTTCCTGCTTAATTTTTAAATCATTTTTATAGTCATTGTCTTCCCATTAATCCTTTTTATGACCCAATATTCTTCCATTAAATTGCTGTTCTGGATAAACTGGGCATGATGGCTATCTGCTCCTTACAACCAGAACCAGAGATGAAGTCTAGAGATACAGATTTAGAGATTGTCCAAACAAAATGGTTATTTATATGATATAAATGAGGGGGAGTACAGAAAATTTAAAGAATTAACAAGTGACTGGGTAGTGAGGAAATAGCAGTGACTGGGGCATAGTTTTTTTTTTTAATTATTATTCATTTTGATAATGGAGGGAAAAAGAGAAATACCATAGTAGCTTGGAGCATCAGTGAATTTGTTTACTTGTGAAAAATTTGAAGAGAAGAAGACATTAAACATGAATGGGAGTATATAATTAATGAAGAAATTCCTTATGGAGGTGGGAGAGAGTTGGTGATGAATTAGCTTTAGAAAGGAGGGGGAATAAAGAAAAACAATAATAACTTAGAGAACGGAAGTAAAGATTCTGAGATGAAGACAGCTCTCTGAGACCCTCTGAGATGGTCTTCAGCTGGTGGCTGTGACATTCCTTTGAGATAGCAGTAATGTAATGCTAAGACCAAAGGTCAGAGGTGGATGGGGATGTTGAAAAAAGTAGGGAGTAGCTCAGATAGGAACCAGGTATTAAGTCAAAGGGAGTTAAGACAAGAATTTTCCAGCAGAAATAATATTCTAGCAGTACTGAATTCAAACATATTTTCTATCCTTCCACCTAAATTTTCAAATTCTTTTCTTTCTCTCTTGTACCTTAGTTAGTAAGAGTCCATCATAAGGTAATACAAGCTTCAACAAACACACAAACATGTGGAATGTTGAATATATATGAATCACAGAATTGGCTTGTTCTTTTGAAGCTTTTTCTTTCTTTTTTCTTTTTTTGTAGATAATTATTTTTTATTGAAGGGTAGTTGACACACAGTATTACATTACATTAGTTTCAGGTGTACAACATAGTGATTCAACATTTATATACATGACAATTCTAGGTACCAGCTATCACCATACCAAGCTATTACAATATCTTGACTATATTCATTACATCCTGGTTACTTATTATTTTACCATTGGAAGTGTATACTTTTTTTTTTTTTTTTGTGAGGGCATCTCTCATATTTATTGATCAAATGGTTGTTAACAACAATAAAATTCTGTATAGGGGAGTCAATGCTCAATGCACAATCATTAATCCACCCCAAGCCTAATTTTCATCAGTCCCCAATCTTCTGAGGCATAACAAACAAGTTCTTACATGGAGAACAAATTCTTACATAGTGAATAAGTTCTTACATGGTGAACAGTACAAGGGCAGCCATCACAGAAACCTTCGGTTTTGCTCATGCATTATGAACTATAAACAGTCAGTTCAAATATGAATACTCATTTGATTTTTATACTTGATTTATATGTGGATACCACATTTCTCTCTTTATTATTATTATTTTTAATAAAATGCTGAAGTGGTAGGTAGATACAAGATAAAGGTAGAAATAAAGCTTTTTCTTTTAGTGCTTTCTCCTTTCTTCTTGTTCCAGGGTATCCATTGCAAAATGTAAATGCTATGACACAAACTGAGGTATAATCCTTTTAGGGGGGTTGAAATGTAGTTTTCTAGAAATGTCCATTTAGTCTTAAGTTAGAGGCATGTTTTTTTTAATATGTCAAGTGTCTCTGACCTAAACAAGCCTAAAAAATGATTTCCACGAGTGATTTATAGAGTTCTCTATGTTTCCTTCAAAATAGATATCTCACTTAGTGCTTTATCATTGCTGAATTGTTTGTAGTCTTGTACTGTAAGTTCTTCAAATTACAATGTTAACAAAACAAAAACCTCTAGACAATGTATTTTCTTTTTCACAACCTATTTGCCCTTTATACGGCATCATAAAATTCACATAGAAAAGACCTAAAGTGACATCCTTGGTTAAAGACTGAAATTCTGAAGTCCTGCATTTAAATCACTAGTGATGCTTATACTACTGAACAAGAAAATCAAAAGATAACCCATTGTCAGCTTTTTAAAGTGCAAAAGATAGAATTCCTATGCCTGCATTTCCAGTAGACCCTCTTTGGTCTTTCTGTATTTGCTTATGTATTTGCATTAGCGTACAAAATTAAAACCATACCTAAAAAATAAAAACGTCATGGGTAAAGTCCACATGAGATTTAAAAGATATTGATAAAAAGCTTTTCAAAGTAGAAAAGTGCTACTTTTCTCATTTCTGTGAAGTTGGAGAGTTTATATTCTACTGAACTCTTCAGCTCAAGTTAGCACTCCAGGGGATTTCAAATCAGTTCAAAGTTATATGGTAAAGAGAAAAGGAAAAGGAAAAAAAAATGGGTGAAATTCCTTCAGTTCAATTTCATTGTTTAGTATTTCAAAATTTCCATTTATTCTCTTAATTAAAGCCCTGGTTTCATTGGTTTTATGGATTTGTCTGAAGCCAGGAATGTATCCAAATTTACAGCAAGCATTTATGTATCCAAAATTAAATCAACAAGCTTAATTGAGAAACCTTTCAATTCAGAACCAACCTGAAGCCAATTCAAATGCAGACATAATCTATATGTAACTGATAATACTTTTGTTGGCACATGGAATTGAGGAACAAACTTAGGGAAGGCTAAGAATTTGTGAACCTAGGCCTCTCATCCCAGCATTTCAATTAACTAGTTATTTGACCTTCAGTGTTCATTTTACCTTTCTGGATCTTAATGTCATCTGCTATAAAATAAGGTAGAACACTTGAAATTGGATATTCATTCTATTTCTAAAATTTCATTGATTTACTCAAGATATTTTTTAATGTGTACTTCTTTGGGGTATTTATGACATACAGCATTTACTATGTATAATGTTTGTTAGGTGTTTAGTATGTACATATGTAATGCAGAATGCATATGTACACATACAAAGAGTATTTCCTTTGTTTAGAATTATACAGATTCATTACCACCTCAGAATCTAGCATTTTACCAGAAGATATTAATGCTTCATAACTGATATCTTGATGTTAACCTAAAGTTAAAATTACCATAACTTTTTATATGAAGAAAAATTTCACACTGTAACTTTCTACGGCATATCACTTAAAATTAAAATTGTGTCTTTTTGCTTGCTCATAGGTCATTGTTCTAAAATGTGCTACAAAATTCCTGAGTTTTGTATAATATAGTCTTTCATTTGACCATTACCAAATATCTAGTTAGTATCTCTCTACACTTTAGTCTATCAATGAGTTGTGAAGCAATGCTACTTTTAATATTTTTCCTATTCTTCACTAAAAAAAATGTTTAGAAATATAAAAGAGAAGTTAAGACTGGAGAAGCTATATATGCTGTGAAGGTCCAAGTTGGAAATTAGGACGAAACTTAAATTATCTAGCAGGGCTTTCACTCTCCTCCTATTTCCTAATCCCTAATATTGAGTGAATATTTACTCTAATATTTACTCAAATTTACATATGAAAAAGAAAGTTCTTAAGAAAAAGCAGAATGGATGTTAGCCTGTGAAGTATTTTAAGGAACTCTAAGGGCCTTTAGTGAAATATTTTATTACCACATTAAAAGACTTCCCTCACTTTCCTGAATTCTACTGCAGAATATTCAATGGGGTGCATGATTAAAAATGTATTTCTATTCAAAAGTATATATCACAGGAGAAATTACACATGTAAAATTTAGTATTTATACCAACCTAATATGTGACATTGCTATATTCTTTCTCAAATGTCAATTAGTTAGAAATAGCTAAATTTTGGTGTCCCAGTAAAGTAATTTTTAAATATTCTTTCATGGGATCTTAGAAGTTTCAGAATGTGTTTCAGGAATCTCAAGAAAAACATATCTACTTATATTTTCTTGTAAGATTTGGTTTGGACATTTGTAAAGCTGCTGGACTAGAAGATAGAATGAAGGTTTTGAAATCCATATAATACTGATGGAGGACAAGGCACCAAGGGAATGGGTATATGAAAGGAAGGACAGAGAGATAAGACCTTGACAAATAAGGAAATAACGTCATAAATGACAAACACTACAAAGGTCAGTACAACAAGGAGTTGGAGAAAGGGCATTAAAAATGATCCTGAAAATAAAACATGTACTTTATAAATTTGCTTATGTTTGCACATAGCAAATTATCAAATAATGCATCATTGTTACTCTCCAGATGATACATGTGCTCACAAAAGTCTGATTGTTCTAGTTTGTGCTACAAAACCATGTAACATGAAAATCATGAAAATGCTTCACAATCACAAAATGGCCATTCAAAATTAGTCTGGAGATGGATGATAATTTGGCACACTATTTAAATAGCCTAAAATCTCACCCAGATTCTGTGTATGATAAGGATTTCTGTATGTCATTAAATCTTATTGAAATGTAGGATTATCTGTTTACATAGCTTAATCACTAGGTCACCTACAGAAATTTTTTACTGTTTTTTAAAATCTAGCATGTAAGAAAAATAAATATATTAAAAGTTACTTATACTCTTACTTTTTTATTGTTTCATTCATGAGCACTTACTGCACATTTAATATTATTTATAAATAAGACAAGTTTTACTCTCAAGGAACAAAGATGAATATAAGGTGTGGGTATTTTTTTGCCCCCAAGAAATTTTCAATCCAAAGGACATAAGTAATCATAAGTAGTATCTATTTTCATTATATATTCTAAATTTGTGAGTCAAAAATAGCAACCTTAATCAATAAATCAATGATAACATGGTAAATAGTAAAAGACATGGCTTATTCTACCAAATTCTGTTTTCATAGCTGAGAATTTAAAGCACATGATTATAGGTTGTTTTTCTGTCATACCAGGAGAACTGATTTGCCTAAGTGTGAGAAGAAAGATGAATTGTATCTTTTTACAAGACAAAGAGACATTGTTAAACCTAGGTTTTTGCTTTTCTTTCAACTTTTCAGTTACACATTTAAGTCATTAAGAAATGTACATCTTATATTTAATACTATGCATAACAAGACAATGTATAGTTCTAGTTCTGTGGTTCTCAGGATGACACCACAGGGGATAAACAGCAATGCCTGGGGACATTTTTTATTGTTACACTGGGAGAGAGATGATAGGCTTCTAGTGAGTAAAGACCAGGGATGAAGGTAAATACACTATAATGCACAGGATATTCTTCCAAAAGAATTATCTGCCACAAAATATCAGTAGTGCTTCCATTGAGAAACCATAATCTTGCTAAACTTACTTAGTACTAATGCTTATTATTTATCAATGATATAATTAAATTTGCCTAGAAATGCACTTGAAATTAAAATGGTTAAGTACAAAACAAAGCATTTTCCCCGTGGTAATAAATATTCTATTTAGGTTCATAAAACATCCAAAAGAGAAAATTCCTAATGGAGAATTTCCTATAACCAGTTAACTGAGAAAGGGAAAACAACTCAGTCCTGCTTAACAGATAGTCCTGCACAATGTGCAGACATGACCTGAAAGTGGACAGCTGTAGCACTGGAGTCCTTCTCTGGGATGTCCCTAAAGGATAGTGGTGAAGGGACTTTCTTCCAGGGTACAGAATTTTGAGCAGTGCATCTGGTTGTTCATTTTGCCTAGAAGGGGCAGTAGCCAAATACAAGCATCTATAAAGATTCATGAGCTGTGACCAAGATTTATTTCTATGGTAAGTGACTTGGAAGGAACGTGACTGGAAAATTGGTTATAAGGAAATCTGGGGAAGAAGTATACGGATAGATGTCTCTGAATGGGCAAAACATATGAAGATATTTGTGTCCTATATAAATTCCCAGTTAAGGGTGACATCAAGAGTGAAGGATATTAATAACCAAGAGGAAAGGAGGACTTGTTTTGGGATACCTGTTAGCTTCTTTCCCCAGTCATTCCTGTCGTTCCTTAATGGACTCATGAAAAAAGTGGCCCTGTTGTCAGAGATGGGGAAATCCATGGGTTAAGCAACATGAACTTCTTACCAATACTGAGCTGGCTATAACCATTACTGAGTGCTGTGTCTGCCAGCATCTGACATGAACTCTGAGTCCCAGATATGGGACCATTCTGCAAGGTGATCAGCCAGCTACCTGGTGGCAGGTTGATTATATTGGACCACTTCCATCGCATAAGAGATAATGCTTTCTTATCACTGAAATAGACACTCTAGATATGGCTTTGCCTTCCTGCATTCACTGTTTCTCCCAAAAATTCCATCCATGTACTTGCAGAAAGCCTTATCCATCATGATATTCCACATAACATTGCTTCTGATCAAGGAACTCACTTGATAGTAAAAAAGGCTCATGGTCATGGAATTCACTAGTCTTACCATGTTGCCCATTATCATGAAGGTGGCTTTAAGGAATGATCAAATGACCTTTGGAAGATTCAATTACAGTGCCAGCTAGATGGCGATATCTTGTGGGGGTGGGGAAATGTCCTTCCAGGTGCTGTGTGGGCTCTAAATCAGCATTAACTATATGGTGCTGTTACCACCATATTCAGGATTTATGGATGCAGGAATCAAGCACTGTAAATGGGAGTGCCACCACTCCTGATCCATTGGCAAAATGTTTGCTACCTGTTTCTATGACCTTAGGCTTTGCTGGTCTAGATATATTAGTTCCCAAAAAAGGAATACTTCCACTTGGAGACACATCAGTTTCATTGAACTAGAAGTTAAGACTGGTACCCACCTACTCTGAGTGCCTCACACCTTTGAACCATGACAAAGAAGAGACTCACTATCCTGGTTCAAGTGATCATTCCTGATTACCAAGGGGAAATCTGACTGCTACTATACAGTTGAAATGAGAAAGAGTATGTCTGGAATTATGGGAAATTCCTTCCAGCATCTCTTAACATTACCATGTCCTGTGATTAAAGTCAATGGAAAACTATAAGAACAAAATTCAGGCAGGGACAGGGTTCGGAGAGTAACTGCTAAGGATACAAAGGCATTCTTTTGGGGTGATGGAAATATTCTATATCATGACTGTGGTGGTGGCTAAATTATTATATACAACTGTCAAAACCCATCAAGTTATACACTTGAAATTGTTGAATTATATTTTATATAAATTTTGCTTCAATACAGTTGAATTAAAAAAAAAACACCTTTCTATGACAATATCCCCAAACAATGTTAAAAAACAAACAATGGACAGAGAGAACATATTTGTAATACATGTACTCAATAAAGTATTTGTGTTTCAACTGCAAAAGAAAAAAATTTTATAAACACACTTATTTATTCATTCTTTTATCCCACAAATACTTTTTCAGCATATGTCACTTATCACACAAAGATTCAGGTGCTGGATATATTTTAGTGGAAAATAAAAAAATGCAAGTAAAAAGACAAAATAAGAACAAAAAACTGCCCTTTTGGGGCTTACAATCCAGTTAAGGCAGATCAAAATTAAATAAATAAGTACAATAAATGCTATGATTTTGATAGCAACAAGGTTCAGATCGATATCTGGTTATCCATAGTGATTATATAGGTTTTTATATAATATATATTTCAATAGCCACAGGTATAGCTCAAGTTTTCTACCTTTAATGTTTTTTTTCTTATTCCTCATCATTTTTAACTTATACAAACATGTTTCTAAGCTGAAAGGTTGTGTCAATAAATTTAAAAACACAACACAATGTTAAAATTGGACTCTAATTAAAGTTTAATTAAGCCCCAAAGGCAAAGAATATAATATGTAGCAAGTATCCCAGGTTTCCAAATGAGAGAGTAGACCATTATGCAAGAAGTGCCAAGGAGATATCTCAAACACTACTTTCTGTGATTATCAGCCTCACACTTATCTCAAAAGTATAAAGTCATTGAGGTTAAAGATGTGACCTGAGGATCACTTAACGTGCCCAAAAAAGGAAGGCTTCCTAACTGAGGCCAGGCTACCTCCACAGAAAGGCATTGCAGGCACCAAGGTTATTTTGAGAAGTATTTTGAAGTGCCTAAGCATTTTCTCTCCTTGATCATGGACAAGGAGCTCTTCTGTCATACCTCTTGCCAAGTAGGAAAGGCTTTAGGGCGTCATTCTGACAGCTTGATATGTATCCCATGGAGCTCGATGTGGCAGTGGGGTTGGATTTTGACTCGTTGGAGAGGAATGAAAGTGAGGAGCTTTGACTAGATTACCAGCCTGTCAGCACAGTTCACAGGGGTGACCTGTCAGATCAAGCCACTGCTCCAGTGCAGGCCCTCCTGAGGTGTGAATTTCCTATGGACTGAGTGTCAGGGAAGAAGTATGGGAGCCATTTAAATAGGCCCCACAAAATGCTGGAGGCAGGTAACAAAATTGGCCAGCTGGAAGAGCCATAAGGTATAGAGACGGTTTTACTTGCTAGCATAGTCGTATTCTGATGTTGGTGTACTCTGGCAGGTATTCAGAAACTGATTGTTCTTTATTACGTTGAGCTTTCATAGTCTCAAAGACTCTCCTACTGAGAAAACTAACTGCAACTGAATGAGGGCGAAGCCATTCCACCAGCCAGCTGCTTTCCTGCATCCGGCAGTACTCCGTGGGCCTACTTCATTCAGATCTCAGGGCAGCTGCATGAAGCCCACTTGGATGGAGTCCATTTTATAATGACATCAGAATCACCTTTTCAAAACAGCCCTTTCATATCCTCTTATATAATAAAACTAAGCCATCTCCACTAAAATTCCTGCATAATTGTCCTTGTAACTCATATAATAAAATGAGAGAGGATACCACTTATTGATATGTTTTTAGCCTTTGGACTTCAGCTGAAGATGAGGCAGAAAGAATTCCATTTTTAAACTGTGTTAATAAACAAACAAATCAGGATATTTAAAGTGTCAGTGTAGAAGCAAGTCAATACCATAGAGACACATGGAAGGAAAAAAATCAGCAAAGCTTGGATATGGGAGAAAAGGAGAAGAGAGAGCCAAACATGACTTTGAGAATTAAGTTTGAGGTGTATAGGAAATGATGGTGAGATCTGCAATAACTAGAATAAATTCACCATGGTTTATTCACATTCTCCCCAAAATTCTCACTAAAATGCAACAAAGAATTAAAAAGCTAAAAACCTATAAAGATGAAGAGAATGGGGCAGAAGACAATAGTGAATGTTATGGTCATTCTGCAAAAGCAGGAAGGAACCCCCTACCCAAGGTTTGGTGTGGATGTCAAGATTGACAGTGTCACATGCACAGCAAGAGGGTATGAAAAGTTTCTTTATTTACATAACTGAGGCGTCTCAGGAGAACAGGGGAGACCTCTCAAGCAGTTCTGAAGTGGCTTGACAGAGCAAAGAAAGGAGACTGGCCTGGGTTTTTGTTGTGCTCAGATACGGAAACATCTGATAGGTAAGAAACTATTATCAACAGGTAAAGTTCCAAAGATAGGAAATGCAATAATAGTATACTGTTTGATTCAACAGTGAATAATATTCAGTCTCATAGCAATATAAACATTGACTGTTGGTTCAATAAAAGATTATAATGTAATTATAAAGGAAAGCTGGAAGGAAGAGAAGTAGGAGTTATGGTAAAAGAATGGCAAACTTCAGCTACCAGTAGATTACAGGGCCATAGGCAGGAAAATGCATAATAGACATATGAATGCAAATGAAAGACATAAAAATATCACACAGTGGTTCTTTGAGAGCAGAAAGACACCTAAAAATACAATGCTTTTAGTATTCTTTGACATTTTAATCATAGTCATGCATTACTATGAAGAAAATAAAATGACTTTAATAAATAGAAACCTAAAGTAAGAGGAAAAGATGGACTCAGTTTTAAACCAACCATGTTTGAGATGATGGTGTGGTATAAACTCTCAAATCATGATTTGCCAATTTAGTAGTAGGGCTAAATAGGATCAGAGTGGAGTTAAAATTACTAGAGTCTTAGAAAAGACACAATGTCTCAGTCAGAGAAGTAAATTGTTCAAGGCATGTTTCACTTTATTTTCAAGAAACCAGTAACACAGATTTAAAAAAAAAGTCATTAAATTACAGTAAGATTGAATTCATCTCCAAATATAAGTATCTATATCCCTTTTTTCTCACATGCTTCTCTGTTTTTCTGGAATTTCAATAATCTTATCCTCCCTACACTATAAAAAGAATACTCATAAACAAATGGACGAACCATTAGCAAGAATAATTTAAACAGACAGAAACAAATCCCCAAGAAGCATATAAATACTAAACTGTCATACTGCAATGTTAGTGGAATAGATAATTGTTTTCTTCCTATTAAAGTAGAAGTATCTCAGAGTTAAACTTAAGTACTGAAAATTCTACTGTGTATTGATCATATCTATTCTTTCATTGGCTAGGAAAAGGGATTGAAAAGATACATTATAAATTTTTCTTATGATTGAAACAGAAATGCCACTTTGTTCTGTGCGAACTGAACATTAACTCAAATTTTAATAACAAATCAACACATTTCAATGGTTTTAATGGTTTCTATTTCGTTTCATAAATTTATAAGACACTAATAAAAAAAATTCTGCAGCAGTGAATGCAAAGCAGATGCAATGACCCCACTGAAGTCCTTGAGAGGATTTCAAAGTAAGAAGAAATTCACATCCCTTCCAGAACGTCACTACTCAGGAAAATCATTCATAATAAATGATCTCACAAGAATTTCATAATGATGAACATATGTTTGGCCTTTTAAAATTCTACAGGTCCTTCAATCCCATTTTCTTTTCACAGAAAGAAAACAAAAAGTGAAGAATTTCTATCCTTTGTAAACACATAAATAAAAATTATTTTGTATATGGCACATTTCTAATCACTTCTTAGGAGTCAATGAAATTGGACTTCAGGTAAAAGATACTTTCATGATTTAAAGTCTTCAGAAATAATGTGTTGAATTATTCTCCACTGTAGTTTCTCTTCCCACAAAATTACCAGATTTTCTTTAATTTATTAATAGTTGCAAATTTACTAGGGAAAAATGTGATGTACATTTACTTAATCTTTTTCCCTTTGATTACTATTGGAGTTGACCATTTTTTATATATTTATTTTTTGAATCACACATGTATAGCCAATATTATTTATTAGTAATATATTCATATACACTGATAACACTTTGCAACATGCTACAAATATTTTTACATTTATTAAATCTTGATTTATCTTTAGTTGATCAAATTATGGTAGTGATACTTGTCACCTACATATATTTAGTAGATAAAAAAAATTCAAGGTCAAGGTTCAAATAAAACACTACATATGTTATTTAGTTTTCTTTTTGAATATTGAGTATTCTTCATCACAAATGTTCAAAGAAACTCTAAGTTAAAATTCTATTAAAGGACAGAGAACTGGATGTGGCATTATTTTGTGTAATTTGTTAGAGTTTTATCTTTTTATTTTTTTAGAACTCCTTTTGATCAAATTGGTTAAATCATTTAAGTCCAATTCATTTGCTTTGGAATATGATAATTTTCTCTAAATGCTGCAAATATAATACAAAAGATTTTAATTTTTGACAATTTTTTTCAAATTGTCCTAAATAATTTACAAGTTGGTGCTACTGTTCATGAATTATGTTGCTTAGTTAATTTGAATGCTTTAGAGGGGCATTAATTTTTTTCATGCTTGTAGTGTCGGATTAGAAACTTTATATATCTATGTGCCACAAAGTAATATACTAGACTTTCAGGTAACTAGAATTCTGGGAATAAATAAACTCCCCAAAATCAGAACCTTGAGAAATAGCAGTTTCAAACATTGTGACAAATATAATTTTGCTGGCTAAATATTCATATTGGCTTGCTTATTTCCTTAATGAGAATTTCCTTGATGAGAATCTCTTAGCCAGTGAAATAATTGTATTTGCAAAGATTTTTATATTTGGAAAGGATACTAGCAGTAGGTAATGAGCTATAGTTAAAGATTAAATATTTGATCTAATGTCACACAGAACTGCAACTTCAAGAGTTGAATCTAAGTATCTTAACTCCATTCTGAATTTTAGGTACTCTATGCTGATCCCCCATATTCCCTTTCAAAGTATTATTTAAAAATTCATTATCCACTATTATTGCTCCATCTATCATTTTATATAGATATTAAGTTAGAAAAAGATTTTTCCTATGGAAAGGGAAGGTATCAGCTATTCACAGTACTAGCACAGAAATTTTGCATGAAATTTTAATGTATTTCCTGTTCTTCACTATAGGTAACTTAATTAGTTTATAGTTATTTTCTGATAAAAAATTAAATTAAATTAAAAATGCTGTCAGCATTGTGTCCAAATAAACTTATCTGTGGAATTTAGTTTAAGTTTAGGAGCTGGATGGTAAACTCTAATATCTTTTTCTCCCCTTGCAGAGACAAAGAAAAATTTTATGGTGCTGTATTTCTATAAAATACAGAGAAAAGCAGAATAAAGGTAAGTAACTAGAACATATGTTTTCAGGAAAACAGGAACAATAAATGCTCAGACTGCTGGCAACTCCAGCCACCTCATCACACTCTATGACTTGCCATAAACACTAATGCTAGAAACAGGATGTTATCAGGATTACAGACCAGAGACAAGAGGTCAGATGAGAAGCAATGGCTTTACCTTAGAAATTGTCTGCAAACTGATTTGAAGTAAGAAAAAAAGTTTCTTTCCTGACTGTCTTCGTTCCTTAATTCTTTCCTTTCTCATTTGTGATAACAGCAGATCATCAATCTTTCCTTTGTATGGCTATAGATTTGGGGGGTAGTTTTCAAAGAGGTGAAAAACTGATTTATAGTAACTAGAGCAAAGAAAAAGAGGTAGTCAATCACCAAAATTCAGTAGGCCCTTAGGTTCAAGAAGAAATGCTTTATTGAATGGTGTACTTTCCTGGAATTTTTATATTCCTAAATTCCAGTAAAGGAAAGCATAAAACAAGTTGCCTGATACACAAGTTTTTTTATATATGTGTTTCCTTTGTAAAGGTAATATAAACATGGTTAACAGTGATTAGAAATTCAGAAAAACAAGAATAATGTCCTGACCTGAAATAACTACTTTTTATTTTCCATGTATTATTCTTTGTGCCTCTGCTATTTTGTAATTGCTATAATTATAGAATATGCCCAATTTGTTATTCAACCTTTGTACTTTCTAGGACAAGAATTAGCCATTATATTATCTTAGAGTCAATGTTTGGGATATATTTTATTCTTTCTCATTAATGTATGACACTTATATCTTGCCATTTTATTTAATTATTTGTTAGAATAATGCTTCATTGAACATTTGCAGGCATATAACTTTCCAAATAGTTCAGATTTTATTGAGAAATAGATTTACTAGGTTACACAAAGTACAGATATATTATTGCTTTCGATAAATAATGGCAAATTGCTTCCTGAAAATGTTATGTTGATTTTGAAAGCCAATAGTAATGATTGGCATTTATTACACACTTGCCAGTATTGATATCATTTTTGTTTTGTTTTTGTCTTTTATCCCTTATCTATTCAAGACTTTCTTCCAATAATTTAGTAAAACCTATCAGCCAACTAAGTGAAAGTACTGTAGAGGTGACAGGATACAGACTGACTTTTAAACTATAAATGTGATTCCTAGGATATTAAGAAATGCATCCTTGTCCAAAACCACATCAGATATACTAATTAAATTTACTTAATTAAAGATAAACTACTTTTTCTATGTAGTTACATACATATGGATATGAATGATATAGGTACTGCTGATATACATGTAGCTATATATGTATACATGTATATACATAATCTTAAAATATATATGACTCTGGAAGTGGTAGCATTCACTCTGTCTTTCAAAAGTCAGCTCATCCTCCACCACCTGATCCAGCATAGATCTTCAAATCTGTAAATATTCTATTTTATTTATGTAGTTTTTCGAGTTCAAGCAACTGTAACTCTGCTAAAAAGGGCCTTTCTCAGCCAATTTGTGACATTTTACTGTGTTTTAGTATAATAATTTTATGGTCTTAAGATATACTTCAAACATTTTATTCATAGATTTATTCATTTGTTAAGTTCATTTTCTATTTGCTAGGCCCTGTGCTATCAACTTTTATCTGCAGAGTAATATAGAGATTTGTATTATAAAATAATGTGATTTTTCCCTTGTTAAATGTGCTAAAAGGATTAATAGTTATTGAGAATTTGAATTACCATTATTTCCTTAAAATAAAGCCTACTTGGTCATGGAATTCTTTTGATAAACTGTTACATTTAATTTGCAATTTGGTTTTCAGTTTTTTGCATTGATATTTGTGCTTTATTTTTCATACAGATATAAAGCAATCAAGCATCACATAAAATCAAGCTACTTATTGAATAATCTGCTTTCCCTGATGGCTTTTCAATGCAATCTACATCAGATGTGAATGTCCATATTTCACGGATTTGTTTTGAACTCTATTCTCCTTCATTCATCTACTGTCTAACAAAGTTTTAGAGAAAGTATTGATCTCATACAGCTGGGCATTCCTGATTACTCCAATCTATTCATTTGTACTTTTCCCTTCCATGTGAATTGTGAAATTAAGTTGTCAAATTCAAAATTCTTAGTGTGACTTAAATTGATACTGACATTGACTTGAATTTAAAATTTGAAGAGGATTTATATTCTTTATAATATTGAATGTCCTCATTTAAGAATGTAGCCAATATATGTTTAATCAGATCTTTTTTGTCCTCTCCTGTTTTGGGGGAATCTTAAACATTGCTTGAGTGTTTCATAACAAATTTCAGTCTCAGTATTTTGAAGGAGAACTTTTAAAATGAACTTTTCTAATTGGCTATCCCTTTACTAATATTTTAAGTAATATTGAATTCACAACCATTCATCTTTAAAACTCTCTTAATAGTACACATAACTCTTTGATAAAACCCTACATATGTTTTTGGTAATCATATTGATTGTGACTAATGACCTCAGTCATTTCCTTTCCAATATCTTATACATCATACTGACTTTTCTAGTCTTATTTGATTGTTTGGATATTATTCTTAATTTTAATAGGATTTTCCAAATCTATACTATTAAGCATGACATTGTCTAAAAATTTTGGAAAGTTATCAATATGCATTATAGTCATAGTTTCATATGAATTTTATCAGGAGTGGCTTTGAACTTTATCAAATACTTTCTATGTAGTAATGCAGAGAGTAATATAATTTGTCTTGACTAGTATGACATGAAAAGAAATATTAATACTTATATTTTTTAGGTAATGTCTACTTGGCCATGTTACTTTTTAAATAAATTGCCAGGTTTGATTTTTCCTTCTCTCTTTTTTTACTATCAAGTTGATACTCATCTTAATTGTTGGAAAGCTTTTGATTTCTCAACTATTATGGGCTAATTTAAATTCATAATTATTTCTTTGTGCTGTTATGAGGAACATGTGCTCAAAACAATTTGGACCTACAATCTTTATTACATTTTTTTTCTATTAAGGTGTTATTGATATACACTCTTATGAAGGTTTCACATGAAAAACAACATTCACCCATATTATTAAGTTTCCCGCATACCCCATTGCAATCACTGTCCATCAGTGTAGTAAGATGCCACAGAGTCACTAACTTGTCTTCTCTGTGCTACACTGTCTTCCCCATGATCACCCCTACACCATGTGTGCCAATCAAAATACCTCTCAATCCCCTTCTCCCTCCTTCCCCATCCGCCCACCCCCACCCCTCCCCTTTGGTAACCGCGAGTCCCTTATGGGAGTTTGTGAGTCTGCTGCTGTTTTGTTCCTTCAGTTTTGCTTTGTTGTTATACTCCACAAAGAAGGGAAATCATTTGGTATTTGTACTTTCTTTGCCTGACTTATTTCACTGAGCATAATACCCTCCAGCTCCATCCATGTTGTTACAAATGGTAGGATGGTTTCTTTCTTATGACTGAATAGTATTCCATTGTGTATATGTGCCACATCTTCTTTGCCCATTCATCTATTGATGGACACTTAGGTTGCTTCCATATCTTGGCTATTGTAAATAGTGCTGCAATAAACAGGGGTGCATATGTCTTTTTGAATCTGAGAACTTGTATTCTTTGGGTAAATTCCTAGGAGTGGAAGTCCCAGGTCTAATGGTATTTCTATTTTTAGTTTTTTGAGGAACCTCCATATTGCTTTACACAATAGTTAAACTAATTTACATTCCCACCAGCAGAGTAAAAGTGTTCCTCCTTCTCCACATTCTTCCCAGCATTTGTTGTTCTTAGTCTTTTTGATGCTGGCCATCCTAACTGATATGAGGTGATATTGTAGTTTAAATTTTCATATCCCTGATAATTAGCGATGTGGAGCATCTTTGTATGTGCCTGTTGTGCCTGTTGGCCATCTGAATTTCTTCTTTGGAGAATTGTCTGTTCATATCCTCTGCCCATTTTTTAATTGGGTTATTTGCTTTTCGGTTGTTGAGGCACGTGAGTTCTTTATATATTTTGGATGTTAACCCCTTGTCGGATATGTCATTTACAAATATATTCTCACATATTGTAGGATGCCTTTTTGTTTTGCTGATGGCCCTTTGCTGAAAAGAAGCTTTTTGGCTTGATATAGTCCCATTTGTTCATTTTTGCTTTTGTTTCTCTCTCTCCTGAGGAGATGTATTCAGGAAAAAGTTGCTCATGTTTATATTCAAGAGATTTTTGCCTTTGTTGTATTCTAAGAGTTTTATGTTTTCATGACTTACATTCAGGTCTTTGATCCATTTTGAGTTTGCTATTGTGTATGGGGTTATACAATAATCCAATTTCATTCACTTGCAAGTATCTGTCCTGTTTTGCCAACACCAGTTGTTAAAGAGACTGTCATTGCCGCATTGTATGTCCATGGCTCCTTTATTGTATGTTAATTGACCATATATGCTTGGGTTTATGTTTGAACTCTCCAGTCTGTTCTATTGGTCTATGGGTCTGTTCTTGTGCCAGTACCAAATTGTCTTGATTACTGTGACTTTGTAGTAGAGCTTGAAGGTGGGAAGCATAATCCTCCCAGCTTTATTATTCCTTCTCAGGATTACTTTGGCTATTCGGAGTCTTTTGCGGTTCCATATGAATTTTAGAACTCTTTGTTAAAGTTCATTGAAGAATGCTTTCAGTATTTTGATAGGGATTGCATTGAATCTGTAGATTGCTTTAGGCAGGGTGGCCATTTTGACAATATTAATTCTGCCGACCCTAGAGCATGGGATGAATTTCCATTTATTAGTGTCCTCTTTAATTTCTCTCAAGAGTATCCTGTAGTTTTCTGAGTACAGGTATTTCACTTCCTTGGTTAGGTTTATTCCTAGGTATTTTATTCTTTTTGATGTAATTGGGAATGGAATTATTTTCCTGATTTCTTTTTCTGCTAGCACATTGTTAGTGTATAAGAATGCAACATATTTCTATGTATTAATTTTGTATCCTGCAACTTTGCTGAATTCAGATATTAGTTCTAGTAGTTTTGGAGAGGATTCTTTAGGGTTTGTTATGTACAGTATCATGTCATCTACAAACAGTGACAGTTTGACTTCTTCCTTACCAATCTGGATGTGTTTTATTTCTTTGTGTTGTCTGATGGCTGTGGCTAGGACCTCCAGTACTATGTTGAATAAAAGTGGGGAGAGTGTTGGGCATCCTTGTCTTGTTTCCGATCTTAAAGGTAAAGCTTTCAGCTTCTCGCTATTAAGTATGATGTTGATTGTGGGTTTGTCATATATGGCCTTTATAATGTTGAGGTACATGCCCTCAATACCCTTTTTTTTTAGAGTTTTTATCAAGAATGGATGTTGAATTTTGTCAGATGCTTTTTCAGAATCTATGGAGATGATCATGTGGTTTTGTCCTTCTTTTTGTTGATGTGGTGGATGATGTTGATGGATTTTCCAATATTGTACCATCCTTGCATCCTCGGAATAAATCCTACGTGATCAAGATGGATGATCTTTTTGATGTATTTTTGAATTTGGTTTGCTAATATTTTGTTGAGTATTTTTGCATATTTGTTCTTCAGGGATATTGGTCTGTAATTTTATTTTTTTGTGGTGTCTTTGCCTGGTTTTGGTGTTAGAGTGATGATGGCCCCATAGAATGAGTTTGAAGTATTCCCTCCTCTTCTAATTTTTGTAAAACTTTAAAGAGGATGGGTATTAGGTCTTCACTAACTGATAAAATTCTGTGGTTAAGCCTTCTGGTCAAGGGATTTTATTCTTATGTAGTTTTCTGAAATTCAATTTTGTTGCTGGTGATTGGTCTGTTCAGATTTTATGTTTCTTTCTGGATCAGCCTTGGAACGTTGTATTTATCTATAAAGTTGTCCATTTCTTTTAGGTTTTCCAGCTTGTTAGCATATAATTTTTCATAGTATTCTCTAATAATTCATTGTATTTCGGTGGTGTCCATAGTGCTTTTTCCTTTCTCATTTCTGATTCTGTTTATGTGTGTAGACTCTCTTTTCTTCATGATAAGTTGGCTAGGTGTTTATCTATTTTGTTTTTTTTCTCAAAGAACCAGCTCTTGCTTTTATTGATTCTTTCTATTTTTTTGTTCTTCTCAATTTTATTTATTTCTGCTCTTATCTGTTTATGTCCTTCCTTCTACTGACTTGGGCCTCATTTATTCTTTTTCTAGTTTCATTAATTGTGAGTTTAGATTGTTTATATGGGATTGTTCTTCTTTCCTGAGGTAAGCCTGTATTGCAATATACTTCCCTCTGAGCACAGCCTACACTGGGTCCCACAGATTTTGTGCTGTTGTATTATTTTTGTCTATTGTCTCCATATATTACTTGATCCCTTTTTTATTTGGCCATTGATCCATTGGTTATTTAGTAGCTTGGTGTTAAACCTCCTTATACTTGTGGGCTTTTTTTTTCTTTGTATAATTTATTTCTAGTTTCATACCTTTGTGGTCTGAGAAACTGGTTGGTACAATTTCAATCTTTTTGAATTTACTGAGGCTCTTTCTGTGGCCTAGTATATGGCCAATTCTCGAAAATATTCCATGTGCACTTGAGAAGAATGTGTATCCTGATGCTTTTGGGTGGAATGTTCTGTAGATGTTGGTTAGGTCCATCTTTTCTAGTGTGTTGTTCCATGACTCTGTCTCTTTACTTATTTTCTGTCTAGTTGATCTCTCCTTTGGAGCAAGTGGAGTGTTGAACTTATTTTCTGTCTAGTTGATCTCTCCTTTGGAGCAAGTGGAGTGTTGATGTCTCCTAAAATGAATGCATTGCATTCCATTTCCCTTTTCAATTCTGTTAGTATTGGTTTCACATCTGAAGGTGCTTCTGTGTTGGGTACATAGATATTTATAATGGTTACATCCTCTTGTTGGACTGACCCCTTTATCATTATTTAATGTCCTTCTTTGTCTCTTGTGACTTTCTTTGTTTTGAAGTCTATTTTGTCTGTTACAAGTACTGCAAATCCTGCTTTTTTCTCCCTATCAGTTGCATGAAATATCTTTTTCCATCCCTTCACTTTTAGTCTGTGTATATCTTTGGTTTAAAGTGAGTCTCTTGTAGGCAGCATACAGATGGGTCTTTTATTTTATCCATTCAGTGACTCTATGTCTTTTGATTGGTACATTCAGACTATTTACATTTAGGGTGATTGTCAATAGGTATGTACTTATTGCTATTGCAGGCTTTGGATTCATGGTTAGCAAAGGTTCAAGGGTAGCTTCCTTACTATCTAACAGTCTAACTTAACTCACTTAGTATGCTATTACAAACCCAATCTAAAGGTTCTTCTTTTTTTCCCTTTTTTTTCCTCCTTCATAATTTATATATTAGGTGTCATATTCTGTACTTATTACTATACCTTGACTGACTTTGGGGGTAGTTGATTTAATCTTGCATCTGCTAAGCAATTAATTGTTCTACTTTCTTTACTGTGGCTTTATTTCCTCTGTTGACAGCTATTTAGCCTTAGGAACACTTCCATCTATAGCAGTCCCTCCAAAATACACTGTAGAGGTGGTTTGTGGTAGGTAAATTCTCTCAGCTTTTGCTTATCTGGAAATTGTTTAATCCCTGCTTCAAATTTAAATGATAATATTACCAGGTAGAGTATTCTTGGTCTGAGGCCCTTCTGCTTCATTTCATTAAATATATCATGCCAGGCCCTTCTCGCCTCTAAGGTTTCTGCTGAGAAGTCTGATGATAGCCTGATGGGTTTTCCTTTGTATGTGATCTTATTTCTCTCTCTGGCTGCTTTTAATAGTTTGTCCTTATTCTTGATCTTTGCCATTTTAATTATTATATTTTGGTGTTGTCTTCCTTGGGTCCCTTATGTTGTGAGATCTGTGCACCTCCATGGCCTTAGAGAATATCTCCAGCCCCACACTGGGGAAGTTATCAGCAATTACCTCCTCAAAGACACTTTCTATCCCTTTTTCTCTCTTCTATTTCTTCTGGTACTCCCATAATGCAAATATTGTTCCATTTGCATTGGTTGCACCATTCTTTCAACATTCTTTCATTGCTAGAAATCCTTTATCTCTCTGTGCCTCGGCTTCTTTGTATTCCTCTTCTCTAATTTCTATTCTATCTGCCGTCTCCTCCACTTTATCTAATCTGCTTTTAAATCCATCTATTTTATGTTTCATTTCAGATACTGTATTGTGTAATGATTGGATCTCTGTCAGGAATTCTTTCCTGCGTTCTTAAATATTTTTTTGTACCTCCATGAGCATACTTATGATTTTTATTTTGAA
Source organism: Manis pentadactyla (assembly GCF_030020395.1). Lineage (NCBI taxonomy): Eukaryota > Metazoa > Chordata > Mammalia > Pholidota > Manidae > Manis > Manis pentadactyla. Next base: position 63,140,788 of record NC_080025.1, on the reverse strand, counting down.
ATTTCTTTCAGGAAGATAGATGAGTTCTGTTTGACTTGTCCCTTTTTCTGGTGTTTGTGGTATTTTGGTTAGAACCAGGTTCATTTGACATTTCATATTTGTATGTGGTGCCCTCTAGTGCCATGAAGCTCCACTGTCTGGGGCTGCTCAGCCCCTGGAGCAATATTCGGGGTCGAAGGGTCGCAGTGCTGGTGCCGGGGGGAGAAAAGAGCTGTTTCCTGCTTCCTGGCTGCTGTGCCTGTCTCCACTGCCAGGACCAGTGTGCCAAACACAGAGGTATAAGCCTCTATGCTTTGCCTTTGTAGCTCCCATAGGCAGGGCTTCCCTCTGGCTGGCCTGATGCCAGGGCAGGGGCTGCCAGTTTGCAAGCTGCTTTGGGATAGCCAGGAGGAAGGTGCAGCTGGCTGCATATCACTGTTGGGGTCCTTGGAGCTGCGTAGCCAGACAGGGGAATGTAGTGCCTGAAGCTCCTGAATGTTCCCAATCTTCTGGGCAGTGTGCTCCTGGGCAATTTTATCCACCTGTCCTTTCTTCTGAGAAGTAAGCTCTGTACAATCCTTGCCTCTTTAGCAGCTCTCTCACTGTTCAGAAGTCTCTCAGACTGCCTTTCTTTTGTCCCAGAGCAGCTAGATATGTAAGTCTGTTTTCCACAAGTGGCTGGCATCTCTGCCTCTCCAGGTATTCTGCCTGTCTTAGCTTTCCAACCCCACTAATCTCCAGAGCACCCTGCAATGTAGGTTCATGCTCCCAGAGCAGATCTCCAGGGCTGGGTGTTCAGCAGTCCTAGGCCTCCGCTCCCTCCCTCTTCTGTTTCTCTTCCTTCCCACAGTGAGTCAGGGTGGGGGAAGGGCTTGTATCTCACCGGATCATGGCTTTGGTATGTTACCCTGTTCCGTGAGGTCTGTTCTCTTCCCCAGGTGTATGCACTCTGGTGCAGCCTTCTTTTCTGTTGCTCTTTCAGGATTAGTTGTATTAATTTTATTTTCATATTACATTTGGTTTTGGGAGGAGGCTTCTGTCTCACCTGTCACATCACCATCTTTAATCTCTCCTACTTTTTTAGGGGTGTAACTATGGTTTCCTTAAAATAATACTTGTGTAATTAATACTAATACAGGTTTTCTAATTTAGGGGTCAATATTTAAATTTTTCCTATAATATGTACTTCACCCAGTTTTCAAAAAATTTAATATAAATTTGTATTCAAATTTTTTCCCAATAATGTACATTCGCAGTTATTATTTCTTTGCATTAAATTTTTAATAAGAATTACAAAATATTTGCCATTTTATTAGTCTTTTTAATGAAACCTTTAGATTTTTATTGACTCATCTTTTACTGTCATATTGCATTTTTCTGTTTAATTGATTTCTAATTTTATTGACATTAATTCCTTTAATTTACAGGGATTTTAGATATTTGCTGGCATTTAAAATGAATAGCTACTTAACTCTCAATCTTTCTTTCTCTAATATGGCAAGCACTTCATTGACAGAGTATGTGTATTTTTTCTTTTCCTACTTCTTCTTTTGGATTACAAATAAGTTAGAAACCTTCATGTCTACTACACTACTACCTACCATCGGGCAGGGACAGTGTGTTTCCAATTTTGTATTCACTGTCCACTGACAGTCATAGCATGGTACCTACTACCTACTGTATTTAGTAAATACATATTGAATAATTCATTTTTTTGTTGCTCCTGTTGTCACATATAGTAAGTGTTTAGGAACTATGGAAATAAAAAGTAAATGAAGATAACTAGTTGATACATTTTACATTATCATCAATATAAATGTTCATGTCGTGAGTCTTCTAATGCTCCTCCCTTTCTGGCTTCCATCATTCAGAAGATACAGTGCTATCAGTTCTACCTAACAATAGCAATAATTAGCTAACATTTTAATTCAGAACTACAAGCTCCAGTAATTTTGTCAAGTATCCTAAGTGCATTACCTCATTTCATCCTTACCATAGTTATTTGAAGGCTTTTAATATCTATATTATATACATGAGGAAAATGAGATGAAAGACAGACAGTAAGCAAATCACCCAGACACCCCCCAGGTATTAAGAAACCAAGCTGGAAAATAACCTAGCCTGTTTAATTCCAAAGGCTGTACACTCAACCACTATTCAAAACTGCTTCTTGTATTGTGTATTTCCCAATTCCATATTTACTTCCTCTCTCATTGTCATGAGATGCAAGCCTCCATTATTTATCCTCTAGAGCACTACCATCAATTGCTAAAGGACATTGCCTAAAATGTAAAATGATCATAATAGTCTCATTATTAATATAACCAATGGGTTATTCACAAAATAGGGTAAAATCAGTTTTTCTACCTTGATAAACAAGGTATTTTATTATATCTAGCTTACTTCTTGGGACTTATTTCTAGTACTTTCTACACTTCCATCTGACCCTCAGATATCTCCAATATGCTATATTCTCATTTTAGCCCTCTAATGTATATGTTATGTTAAAAATCGGGCCCAAAATGGAGTCACTTATGCTAAACCCCACAACAAATCAAGACTTAATGTCTAACCTAATTGCAGTTTCAACCCCAAGGAATGTAACCTTTAACCAGATAACCTGGAATTACCTGGTCTGCATTAGTTAGGTAGTTCTCCCAACAGGCCCTTCTGTCCTTTGCATTCTTTGCTCATAAACTTCCTCCCTTCCCTTTCTGCTTTTAAAGCCTTTCCTTTTCTATAGCCCAATGGAGCTCCTTCTATTGCTAGATGATATGTTACCTGATTCTTGAATAAAACCAATTAAATCTTCAAGTTTACTCAGTTGAAATTTGTTATTTAACATGTATTACCATTTTATAGAAATGAAACTGAGGTGCCAACAATTTAAATATAAATACATTAAACAAATTCTCTTCCAATGTCATGGTAAAACTAGAATTTTAACCAAGGAAAACTTTGATTCCAATTCTTATGCTCCCTCAAAACCACTATATTCCAGTGCAAATGTTATATCACTGAAGCAAAATATTTCAGTTTTTCCTTTAAACTTATCCCATTTGTATGCCATCATCTAGAATGCCAGGATCAACGTCTATATATATATCAGCAAGAAAGACAAGTAATTTATCAGATCACCACATCTTAATTTAAGAACAATGTTTCCAAAATTGTAATGAGAATTTTCACAGCCAAGTTTACTGAATACCCATGTGTTTGCATTTATAAGAAATGAAAACAATGCCACATTAAAGCAAAGACAATATATTTCTACTTCAATTAATTTTCTATTAACCAATAATTAATTCACAAAGCAAATATAATCAGACTATATTCTAAGAAGATACAAAGACATGGTACTAGAACAAAGTAGGCATTTTAGTTAACTAAGCTTACAATAATAATAGCATCTCTGGAAGAAATCAAAACAATTTCTTAATAATGTCTATATTTTTTTATCTTAACCTGAACTGAAGCTGAAAGTTCACTTTTTTTTCAGACTACAATTTATGCTGGTATTTATTATCCAGCTTCCTTGAGCACCAGCTAAAAAAAGAAAAAAATGAAAAATTAATCCAGCCCAACAAAATATATTTATTCTGATTATTGTTGATGTATTTTCTTTTCTATGTGTTGTGTTTGTGAATGCTCAGCCAAAAGATGCTGTGTAAATAAGAGCAGTAATAATTATAGTTATTTTGGGTGATGGGTTAAAATAACTGATGCATTCTTTTTCAATGTGAAACATAATAAGAGAAAACATCCAAGAAATTATGTTAGAAATGGACATAATCCAAGTGATCATTTCTAAAAGAAATTCACTGACTTTATATGATGCCTCTTCTAGTAACTAAATAAAGTCAAGTCACGTAATTATACCATAGAAAATATGTAATTATTCATGGGTTGAAAGGAATAAGAGAATGTGACTCATCAATGAAGATACATTGTAAGGGAAGAGGAGAGTAGATTGAATTAAGGGGGTATAATTTAATGGTTGTCATTTCTGAAGCTTACAAGAAAACTGTATGTAAAAAAGTAAAATAAAGTCATAAAAATGGTTGCTGATGAAGTCAGAGAACCCAAGCTCAAAAAAAATCTTTTGAAGAAAGTGAGAGAGAGAGGGATTGTGAGAGTTCTTGAATGATGGAGTTCTTATTCAAAATAATTTGGGAAATTCCTTCTGTGATTGTACTTTCCCAAAGGCCAAATTTGATATTTGTCTGTGATCTGTGGTATATCATGATACCTCAGCTCTATTCATTTAAATACTGTTTGTTTAAACTTTATTCACAATCATATTGTTGAGAAGGGAATCAAAAAGGGAGATCACTACAGATGTGTAAGAATATGGAACCAGTAGTTAGTACCTAAAAACTACTTAAATTATGATTTAAAAGACATGGAGAACCCCAATTATAATTTAGCAAAAGTCCTAGCCTCTATCACAATATTAGGTATTTGATAATTTGAGTAAATGTTTCTAATATTCTTCCTCTAGGAGAAATATAACATTATTAGCATTTGTCAGATAAAAGATTGTACGGCTCAGCATAGTCATTTAGTACTTAAAACCACACCAGCAGTTTACTGTGTGAATTTGCTTAGCTTTTGTTGACTACTAGAAAATTAATGCTGTTCTCTTCCTTTTCTTTCATCATAAAGTTCCCTTTTATTTTAGTAAGACTTTGTGGTGAGCTAAGACAATCCAAAACTGAAAATTTCATAATGACTTAAAAAAAGATGTGCATACTTAAAAATGCATACTTAGAGTGGAAAGAGCACAATTGGAGAGTTGAGTCAGTGACATGTCTGAGATTGCAGGCCCTCCATTCAGTGTGGCCTTTCCACTGGCTTGCCTGCCTCTTTCCCTCAATTTATTTGTCTCCATAGAGCTTATCACATTCTAATATACTATACAATTTATTTATTTACATTTCTCTAATCTGTTGACTCCTTTAACACCAATTCTGAAAGGGACATATTTGTAGATAAATGAATGATGTTTTTATACAGTTAATGAATAAAGATATAATCGAACACATCCATTTCTCTTTTTACTTTACATTTTCAAACATAAGGTCCAAATAGGTGAGAACCAATGTGTACATGATAATTTCACAATACTGTATAATATTCTGATCTCGGAATGAAAAGCCTTAATGACCTATCAGTGAATTTTTGTTCTGCCTGAGACAGTACATAAATAATGATTATATAAGCAGTCTTTAACAACAAACTTCAAGTACATATTTTCTCCAGTTTATTTTCAGGAAGGAAATAAATTGAATAAAAACCAAGGCAACATTTGCATTCATGGTTTTAAAGTTGTTATATTTACTTATAGTCATGTAAAATTGTAGTTCCTTGATTTAATATCTATATTTTATTATAAAGTCATTTTTGAAGTTTTTATTCAAGAACATGATGATATTCTTTTGCCAATGTCCATATATAATTAGAAAACAATTATTTGTATTCAGTGACTTAAAAAAATATATTAACTAGAAAGAAAACTATACCAGAATGCTTAACATGTATTCCAGAAAAATATCTTCTAGGTTTTATTTATGTAGAAATAAATTTAGCATTAAATACTCTGAGATTTGTATCTAAGTATGAAAACTGATACATAGGAAACTATTTTAATACATATTATATCCTGGATATAAGCATAAAAATAATGAAATTTCTTCAGGAGATAGGAAATGGAAGCAGATGAAAGTTCTTTAAAAATGTAAAGTGAAAAAATACATTTTCCATGAATGACCTGTGGGTGTAAGTTATTTTCCCTCAAAGAGATAGGTTTTCAGCCTGTGCTAATGGTTACATAACTTAAACATGGTCTTAAACATGAAACCACTTTCTTGGGTGGCAAACATGAGTACTTCATAGATAAATGGGATCAAATGACTGTTCATCATTTTTATTCAAGTTTTGGTTTTATAAATTATTTTTGGAATAATTCATCATCACAACATTTTCCAAAAGGGATTCTTAGGCAGAAGTTGAGATAAAGTATAGAATACAGTTAACCTTCATTTTGTTTACCATGGCATTATCCAGGTTTAAGGGCTGTAGTAGGCATTGATGTTTTTTAGGGATATTTCTGGTTCCTCCCCTTCTGATCTATGGGAGTATTTCACTTCCAGGTCCCCATGAAATTATACATGGCTTTGTGACTTGCTCTAGCCAATGCAGTGTGTGTGGAATTGTGGGTCCTTACCATGGAGAAAGATTCTAAACACCAGCATATGTTTCCTTTTCACTTCCTTAGCAACTAGTGACATTACAGAAAGTAGATTCTCCATTATTCTGCTTTCTGCATAATGATGACAGAACAGAGTCTTTAGCTAACCCTCAACAGATGTGTAACTGTAAAAGAAAGAAATCATTATATTAAGCCACTTATATTTGGGGGCTGTTTGTTACTGCAGCACATTGTAGCCTGCCCTGAGTATACACATACTGTTGCTTTAAATTATGTTCTGCTATTTATAAAACTATAGTATGTAAGCTTACCTTAAAGTTTAGCTTTCTGAAAACAAGGAAACTATCATGTGTAAATAAGACTGTGGTACCCACCAAACTCTTTCATTTAAACAAATGGCTCAGGGAAAAGAAATGCTGGAAAGCGCGAAGTGTTCCGTGCATCTAGAAGATGAAAGGATATGCAGGGGAAAAGTTTCAAATAAGAGATTTTGCTGGTGACTTACATGAGTCACAGAGGGATAAATGATATGGGGGTAATAGAATAGAGTCAGAAAAATAAAAGTACAAGGGCAAGTGGAGATTAGAGCCTAGATAAAGAAGGAATCTAAGAATCCTGGTTTTTTTTGTGAAGTGTAAAATAAGGGACACAGTAGACTAGGAGATAATTGCAATTGTCTCAAGGAAGGTAGCAAGGCTGTGAATGTTGAGGTGAGGAAAGGTCTGGGTTGTTCTTGGGCATAAAGAATTCTGAGGCTCACATTTGACTTTTGCTGATGGAGGAATCACAGCTGCAGAAGAGGAGTCTTATGCCTCCTATTCAGGCATCCTCCAGACATCCAGAAATCAAGGTCTTCAAAGAGTGATTCTATTCTAAGCATATCAGCTCATTTTTTACTTCTGTTGGAAAAGTGCTCTGAGATCCTATGGGGCAGTCTTTCTCTAAGTATATAAACACTCTCTTGACCATTGCCAGTGGTATATTAGAAGTCTCACCCTGTGACACTTCTTTTTAGCTTGTATTACTAACATTTATGTACAAGTTTTGTCTCTCATGATAGATAATAGGCTTCTTGAAGGAATATTTGTGTGTGATTTATTTTTATATTTGTCTATATACAGTGCCTGAAATGTGTTGGACAGAATGTTCATTCTTTTACTCAATCAATATTGAATACCTACTTTGTTTTGGGTATCATGAAAAACATTGAGAATATAAAATGAGCAAGGCTTCCTGCATAACTGTATTACTCAGGGTTCTCCAGAGAAACAGAATCAATAGGACATGTGTGTGTGCATGTGAGTGTGTGTGTGTACCCACACATGCACATCCATATGTGTGGAGGTAGGGGGAGGAAAGAGAGAGAAAGAGATTTTCAGGAATTGGCTCATAGGATTGTGGAGGCATAGAAAATCCAGTATTTGTCTGGTAGATGGACAGGCTGGAGACCCAGGGAAGAGTTGCAGTTAAAGTCCAAACATAGTCTACTGGCAGAATTCCTTCTTGCTCAAGGGAAGACAGTCTTTGTTCTGTTAAAGCCTTCATCTGATCTGATGAGGTCAACCCACATTATGGAGGGTAATCTTCTTTACTGGAAGTCCACTGATTTAAATGTTAATCTCATGCTAGAAAATCCTCATAGAAACATCCAGAATAACTTGGCCAAATATCTGGGCACCTTGGCCCAACCAAGTTGACACATAAAATTAATCGTCATACTTATCACAAGAATCACTAAACTGAAATCTAGTAAGTAAACAAGATGCATAAAAGAGCATTTCCAATATAGTGAAGAAGTGGATGAACAGGGTACAATGGGAACACATTTGGAGTGTGAAGCCCAATCCAAACTGAGAGATCAGGAACAGTTTCTGAGAGATGTCAAATCTTAATAAAAATGAGAAGTTATTCTGATGGGGTTTGTGCATGTGGGTGTATGTGTGTGTGTTAGAAGTGGTAGTCATGGCAGTAATGGTGGTGATGACGATTGGATAAAAATACTCTACTGTAGAATGATGGAGTGGTGGTACCATATGCAAAGGGCCAAGATGGAAGAGAGCATGAATTGCTTAAAAACTGCATGAGAAATGAGTTTGCAAAGGTCAAGAAAGTTCTGATTATGAGGGCCCTTTGTTGTTAGCCTAACAAGTTTGGGGTTTTTCTTGGGAATTCAGTGCAGAATTTTGAGTTGAGAGTAACAGAATCAGATTTGAATTTAAGGACAATTACTTACACAGCAGGTAGTGGATTGAAACAAAGAAATGCCAAAAGCAATGGGATCAGCCTGGAAGGTAATGTTTACTCAGTAAAGACTCTCATTTCAAGAGATCCCAATTTATAGAGAATATTCTGATTTTCATTTGTCAACTAAAATACACATAGATTCAGGTGAATTACCTTTGACTCAGTTACATTTTTTTCTCCTAGGGTAATTTCTTGTGCTTACAGTTTGTTGAAATTAAATTCCATGGAGTCCAAAATGGTCTAATTAGCAATTGATACTAATATATGACCTTGAGACAGGATATATGAAGGATATCTCATGAGCCTGGAATAAGTCCTTTTAATATAAACATGGTTCTGTGACAAAATTTTAACAATTAGCCACCCTCACTTAATACCGGCATTCCACTTCTGAAACTTGTCCACACTCAGCGTATCACTCCTCTTGTCCCTCAGTTTTTTCAGTTGGATTGCTTCTGTGATTATATTTCTCACTTACCAAATTTTAATATATTTGGAAAGCAGTCTAATTTTGATGTCCCACACCATTCATAGTTAAACATAGTGGGTTCCAAACAAATATTCCATAAATACCCAGAGAAAGAAAAGAGCATTTTCAGCCTCTTTGAAAATTTTCTTGATGATTCAAGCCTCAGGAGTAATTTAAGTGTCTTTTTGAGTAATGATAGTAAATAATCACTACATAAGAGAAAGTCCATCACCTGTTAAATGGTGAATTGTTCTAATTAAAAAACGAAATAGTTGTAAATTGATTTCTGAGAGCATGCTGTCTTTAGTTCACCCATATGAGACAAAGAAAAATTGGATCCTTGGTTTATCTTAAATAATTATTTGCAGAGATCTGTCTGAAAGCATTGTCTAGTTCAAATGACCTGTTAATTGTGCAAATTTGAAGTGATACTTCTGAATTTTAGGTAATATGATACCATAAGGCTTGAAAATTGATGTATTCAAAATCATTTGTGATTAAAATGAATGCTTATTTATTGGCCTATTTTGTATTTCTTTAAGTCAAACACAAATGTTTTATTGAGTGGTAGTGAATGAGAAGACCTGAAGTCACAATCTTCTGCTTGTGCAAACATCTCAGTGGGATGTAACACCAAGCACAAGGCACAAAATACTGCCACTGAGTTGCAGCACCATTGGAATACATTACACTCTATTAAACTGCTTTCTGGCTTTATGAAATGTAAACTGTAAGTAATGAACTGAGATAAAGTCAGACAAAGAGAAAACAGTATCTGTGCAATTTCAAAACAGAAGGAGAAAGAAGTTGCTTGGAGCACTTCAGGAATAAAATAGCTATTACTTGTCAGAAGTGCCTATGATCAGCACAATTATTTTTCCCCATGATCAAAACATTCACAATGGCTTCTATTTTAGGAAGATTCTACATATCATATCCATCTCTAAAAGTGTCATGCATCCTCCTGAAAAACCCTTTTGATGGTGGTTATTGCTTTAAGAATAAACTTCAAATTCTGTAATATTAACACAAGAACTTTTCTCCAGTGTTACTATATCCACCTACTTTGTGCCTATATCCACACAGCTGGCAGGAGGGTGAAAAACGGAATTTCACTGACTAGCATCATTTCAAATTTCTTACATTAAATCAAGAAGTTCCTCCCTGCTGCTCATAAGCATAAAATTTCTGGACCACACTCTAAGTGGCTGTTCATACATCACCTCTCTCCTCAAAAACTATTCCCTGTCATTACTCTCAGCTTAGGACTATGCTTTCCATTTATAAGAGAAAAAAGAATCAATAGGAAGAGATCAACCTCAAGCCCCTACTACCTTATTTCCCACCCCTGAGCACTAACCACATGCTTTGCTTTCTCCCTCCTGTTATCATCACTGAGCTCTCCTGGCTTTCAGTTATGGCCAGTCTCTCCATGTTTTCCCAAGTCTCCATCCCTTCTGATCTATCTGAAGATGTCCTGTGAGAATTCTTTCCTAATTCTCTAGTAACATCAGTTCTTTTCCTTTCTATTGGATTATTCTTATCAGTGTGCAAATATGTTATTTTTCCTGTTTCAGAAAAGTACTCTCTGTTGTACCATCTTTCTCCTATAGCTACCTCTGTACTTTTCTGTTAACCTTTTCAGCAAAAATTTTCAGAAGAGTTAGTTGTACTTGCTGCTAGAATTTCTCCTCTTTGATTCTGTCCTGAACTCATTCCCATCAGGCTTTTGCATATGATACTTAACATGTCCAAAGTTGTGCTCCCAGCACTGCTGGTACCCCACCCTCCACACAACATATGTTGAAATCTTTCCCATTTTATCATTCCCATTGTTCATCCCTAAACCCTTGGAGCTACCTTTTATTTCTGTTTCCCCACCCCCCCAGACAATCCATTGACAGATTCTGTCAATTCCACCTTCAGAAAATTTTGTAAAAACAGAACCAATTCTTATATAAACACTTCTGCCAGTTTGTTCCAAGCCACCATAATATCTTGCCTGAATTCATGCTCTACTTACTGATTCCCTTGTTTCCCTTGTTTTCACTTGTACTTAGGTCTATCTATTTATTGCACAGTACCTACAGCATGTCATTTCTCTACTCAAAATGGTGCAATGTTTTCCCTAGCCACTGAAAATAAAAAGAATTCCTTACTATGGCCTGCAAGGCTCTATAGGAAGTCCCTTTTAGGTTTCTAACCTTACCTTCAACACTCAAATGGATGTAATATCCTTCTCACTGTTTCTCCAACACAGATATGCTACCATTTTATGGGAGTCTTAGAAATTTCTTGCCTGGAATGCTCGCCATAGCCTTTTCTCTCACTCCATAAACTGTTATCTTATTCAGTAAGGTCTTTCTTGAGTTTTAGTATTCAAATCTGCCACCCCACATCTCATCTTTCTGTCCCTGTTTTATTTTTCTCCGTGATAGGTATCACTATCTATCATATTATATCATTTATCTATCTATCTAAATCCTATTTTTTGGATTTATGTATGTTTGTAAACTGGTTTTCTGGGGAAAAAGAGAGCCCTGATTTGTAGCATTTGCTGAACTCTATAGTATTTATGGAGCTGAGTTGTGCATTGTATTATGTTTTCATGCACACATTCTGTGCTCAGTGACATTATACTGGCAGCCTGAAATTGGTCATGGTTAGTATATAACATATGATAATATTTGTTGAATGAATGAGTGAATTAGTAAGGTAAGACAATTCAAATAAAAGTGTGCTCTTCCAACTGGGAGGGAATAAAGTAATTCAAAACAGCAAATGTCACATGACCATGAAATCAAGTGGATTTTGGACATATGAAACACAGTGAGAAGGAGTCTTCTGAGACAGAGATTCAAAGTTGAAGACACAGTTAAGAATATGGCAGATAAATGGTGAGGAAAAACACGTAGCTTGAAATAACTCACTTTCTGAACTATCACAAATATTTACTATAACAACTTGACAATTTTACTCAGGATTTGGAAGCTGAATAGAAAACACTGCTGTAATGAATTTGCATAGACAGTGAAGCAGTTGTGACTAATCTAGGGTCACTTTTCATGATATTATTGGTGCATGCTGCATCATCTTATCATCTTCCCCATACTATTGAGTAAAAATGTCTCCTAAGAAAGTTAAAAAGTCTCTGAAGAAAGTAGATGTATGAGCCTTAAACAAAGCTTTTAAATTTAGAAGAAACTTTGGAAGTGATAAAGATTATTGCAAGAGATAAATGTATAAAAGTTGTAAACTTGGCCCTGGACATCTCTTGTCCACATTATTTTGCTATATGTGAGAAAAATAAACTATTGTATCTTTTTTTCTATAAAGATTCACCATGTTCCTTAAGCACAACATAGAGTACTTGAAAAATTAGAGAAATACCTTGTGCAATGGATTCATAGGCACAAACAGTATAGGAGTCCATGAACCACTGTGTGGTTACAGCAGAGGTCTTGGACATGTTTGGAGAACTGCAGAAGGTGACAGAGGATTTCATGAAAGCATTGGGTTTCAACTCACATGAAGGATGGTTCAAGAAATTTAACAGCCATGTAACCCTACAAGATGTAAACAACTTGGATAAAACAACTTCAAATAATAGTGGAGTTTTAGTTTTCCCAGTGAAGAAAATTAATGAAAAGGTAAATATATTGTACAGCAAGTTTTCAATGATAGAGAAATGCAGATTTCCTTTTTTTCAATGACTGATCTCTCATATATTTATTTCAGAAGATGAGACAAATTAATATATCAGGACCTGTACCAGATGAGATAAAATTAACCTGAATTATGTTATTTAAAAAAAATCAAAGTCAGCCTTAAGCTTGGGGGATGTCCTTTTCCTGCTCCCAACCCATGTGAATCAAATGCAATTGCAGAGATAGAAAGAATAATAGACAATCTCTAGGTTCCTTATGAAAAAGAGGTTGAGATCACATTACAGAGATCTTTGAATGTATAGTGGGTTGAACTTTATTCTGTAAAGACTAAGGAGGCTTAAAAGTATCCACCTAAGAAAGTGACAGGATAAATTCTATGCTTTTAGAATATTTTATCCAGCAACAGTGTCTGGAAGAGATTGAGAGAGAAAAAGACTGAAAATGGAGAAAACAAAACAAATTCATTAGTATAAGAGAAGTGGTAACATCTCAAACTAGTGAACTAGTAGTGGTAAGAGATAAGGAGTCATATTTGAAAGATATTTTTCATTTAGAATTGATACAATATAGGAACTGATTGAATTTTGGAAGCAAAGATTATGCAGAGTCTGATAAACTTAATTTAGCAACCTATGAAAAAAGGCAGCTTTATTCATTCAATAATGTTTATTGGGCCCTTACTATGTACCACGCTCTGAGCTAGACATAATGGATAAAAAAACAAATAAGGCTCGGTCTCTTCTCTTAAGTAGCTTGGACTTTATTGGGGAATGAAATAAGGTAAAAAGTAGAATAGTAGAGTGAACTTAAGTGGCCAGGAGATCCCCTAGGAATAAACATTCAACAGGCATTAAAAACGTGAAACCAAAATATTTTTAGGTTTGTTTTCCCATTGCTCTTTTTTCTTTTAGTAGAGTAAAAACTTTTCCTTCCATATTTGCAGCTGTGCAATGAGATCGCCATTAGTACAAAGCTTAAAGAATCAAACTGTGATTTTTTTTTTGTTATATGAATTTTTTGTTACATATCTTGTTAGAGAAAAAGGAAAATGAAATACTTTCAAAATAATTCATCATAATAAAGCTATCCTTGGTCTCATCTTTGTCATAAGTTTAATTATGGAAGATATGAGTTTGGAAAAGAAAGTTGCAAGTGAAGGAAGAAAAACATATACACCACCAAAAAAAATTAAACCTCTTGCAGTTTTAGCCATAGCAGCCTGAATTCTGTTCTGAAAAAACTGATGGTACCTCTCTCTGCCTGTTTATCTGAGTAATCATGGTCAGAATCTACAGGGAAAACAAAATGTAAAATCCTACCCATTTTTAGGAGGACATGCTTGCTGTAGATGTCATAATCCTCACCAGCAAAATAGCAAAGGTCAATTTGTAACTGTCATCTCAGTACCAATTTTTTGCCACTGTCAATAGATCATTCACTTCAATGTGCCATTATATATTAGCATTGCCATATATACATTATGAAAACATTGGATGTAGTTTCAAATATCTCAGCCAATGTCAATTTCTATATTCAAATATACAGTCACAAGTGCAAATATTTCTCTGTGACTTTGAATAAGATAATTTCTTGAAACATTGAAAGGCCTCAAATGTGGAGGAAAATGAAATGGTTAAATAGTCTTATACTAGAATGAGGAAATATTACTCTTTCACAACATTAAAACTTTTCTTTAAACACATACTTTAGTAAAGTCCCAAATTAATCTGTACACGGAACACAAATTCAAATGTCAAAGACACAAAAAGGCAAAAATTATGATCAACAGAATGAATTATATAAAACCCTTCTTAACATCCATGACTTTTATGCAAAGATTCATGAAACAAATAAAGAAACAAGGAGCACACCAGCATCACAAATCCGTTGAAATAACTACAGTGAGCCTTGCTCCAAAATCCAAACAGGAACAGAAGGATTTGTGGTATAAATACATATTCCTTCTTTCTCACCCAATTTTCCTTCAGCGTCACTCAGAATTTGTGACACTGAGAGATCGGAAATCTCTAAACTGAAGGACTAGTTGAGAAAACCTTTGTGAAAGGAATCACACCATTTACAAGGTACACACCAGTACCTTGCTCTAAGATAATTTTATTTGCTAATGAAAATCCATGAAATGGGAATGAAGAACATGCATTCTGATGTTAACTTTGAGACACACACTCCTCGGCATATCACTGCAAATGAGATGGTAGTCATCTTGCCCTGCAATCACACTGGTCCCTTGGAATGAGAGGATTTCCTTTCTGGGGATCTGTTGTTTGGCAAATGGCATTAAGAAGGAGGCTTTATTGAAATTTTTGTTTAGAGAACAAAAATGTACAAGGCATTCCACATAATTCAAAGTATATTAAAATCTGTGTGCCTTAAAAAAGACTTCAGTGACATGTGGCTCCTAGTTTATTCAATAAAGGTTTAATTATGTAATTTGCATATGATATGTACTTATCAGGTATATATATCAGAGGAAAATGAGTTAAAGAGTTAGATTCCAATAAAACTTAAAGTATAGTTTGGTAAGAGCTTTAGGCAAACCTCAACAGCTTATTGATTTCTATCATTACAAACAAGTAATGGAATTTCCAAGTTATAATGATGGCACTCTACCTAGACCTGATTCAACCTTTTCCAACTTTCAATTAAATAGCCATAAAAATTCATAAAAAGAGAGAAGCTGAGAGCCACAATTTGGACTGAAGTTATCAAAAGATCACGTCCCAAAAATCCACTGAATAATCACTAAGTGCCTCACTAATTGGGACTAATTTTAAACAGGCATTCTGGAATTGCACATGATCTGCAGTCTTAACTAGGTCAATAGCTTTAAGGAAGGTAGAATAAGCCTTTGACATCTACAACTCCATGATCCTGGCTTCAGGGCCTAGGGAATGTGGAGAATGTAAAGTCAATTAGTCCACTCCCACACCTCAGCACCGGGACAGATAGTAATTGCACTTCTCATTCCCTCCACTCCCTACTTCTTCACACTGACCCCAGAAAAATTTTCAATTACTTTTTTTTAATATCGATACTGACAGTGCAAATACCAGTAACCCAGAGACAGAGAGGGGTGAGAGGTGGTGTGTGTCACCATCGGATGTATTATGACACTAGAAAAGCTTTGAAACAAGAAAAAGATAGGCAATGTCTTGGGAGTATATACAGTTAATATGGTACTATGGCAAGAGCCCATCAATGACACAGGACCAAGTATATTCATAAATGATAAAGATACCATTTCAATTCAAGGGAGAAATTGAATAGTCAATATAGGTTGTTAAAACATTCAGCTAATCATTGGTAGACAGCCAAGAAAAGAAGGCAGGAAAAAAGAGGCGAGGAATAGAGGGAGGAAGGGACAAAGAAAAATTAGACATCTCTTACATGTTAGGCTAAATCAAAGTCTAGATGATTAAAAATTTATATATAAAGCAAAAGAAATATAGAAATAAAGGAGAACATATAGACAAATAATAATAGCTAATATTGCTTGAACCCTACTTTGGGTAGGTCACTATGGCAAATAATTTAAATTTATTGTTTATTCCTCATAAGTATTCAAAAGTGTGTTAAAACCATAATAATCATGACCTACTGAAAGATTACAGAAGAAATAAAAGAAGGGCTTCAAGTTAGGAAATATGCTCACATTATGCATATAATTAGTAGATCTCAAGAAAAATCACTTATTAATTTCCATAGGTTTTGACAATTTGGAATTTGGCAAAATTGAATACTTCGTAAAATATAAATGGTGAAATATATCTATTTCAATGCCAAATTCAACATTATACCAAATGGAAAAATATTAGAAGAATCTTAAACACACGAAAAAGACAAGGATGACCATTATTGCCACTAATATTTATCACTGATTAAGCATGAAAATATCTGGGAGAATATATAGGAAGCTAACAGTGGATTCCTCATGTGTTATTTTGGATGGGGTGAACAATCCACATAGATGGGGATAGAAGTATGTGATAGATTTTATTATTATTTATAAATATTTGGTATTCCTCCCTGGAGTACAATTACACCTTCCTACCCTATTCACATCAGGCTTCATCATGTGATTTGCTGTAGCCAATAAATTGTGATTGAAAGTGATGTGTTTCCTTCTAGGCAGAAGATTTAAGCATCAGCATATGATTAGCTTAAAGGTTATATTTCAAACCAGTAGGAAGGAATACATTCTTTTAAATAAGCAATGATGGAGTGACAAAACAGTTTTATAGAAAAAGATAATATTGAATCCATTCCTCATACTAAAAATCAGACTAAATTACAAATGTATGTGAGATATGAGTGTAAAAATTTAAGTAATATTAGTATTTAAAATTGTCAATATCTGAGCTGGAAAGAGCTGAACTGCCAGGTATTGAAGCAGCAAATTGGGACAAGAGAAAATGAAAGAAACAATCAAGCCTTTATTCACTCATTAAGATATTGCAAGCAGGAGGCTAAAAGAGGGAAAAGCATAGGCTTCCCTAATGTTTTATTTTTCAAGTAGCAACTGCTCAAGGTGATGGTCAGATGTATGCAGATAAGATTAAATCTTTTTAGCTCTAAGGGATTCCCAAACAAAAGGCTCTTGCCTTTGTATGGACCTGGGGACCAGAGGAGGGACTTGAGGAAGGGATAGAAGTAGAAAAATACTTTTAGTGACTCAGGATGAAGAAAAGTATCTTCAAAGCCACCTGATCAGTTATAGGTGACAAACATACCTGATAAAGGCTTGGGCCAGCCCCTTCCTCAGCCAAGATGCTCTGAACATGGAGGCATTGGGGTTCTAACTGCAGATATTTATATATCAGTAATGCAAGAGTAGTGGAGGCATAGGGGTGCTGAGTCCTTAACTGCAACTTCCCCTAGGCAGGGCACAAAGTCTAGTGTGGGAAAGCAGCTTCCCCCATGAGGCCTGCCAGGTAAAGGCCTTATCACTGCTTATGATTGGGCCTGAAAGATCACAGGTAGGTTTTGGGCCTAGAGCTGGACTCCTCAAAAATCATCAAGTATAAATTACATTAAAAGCTAGAAGTAAGAATATATTATCCAATCATAATCCAGAAGAAATATGGGAAAAGAGGGACACTTTGATTACATAAAAATAAAATAAAACTTTGCATAGCAAAATATGCAGTGAATGAAATTAAAGGACAGGTGAAATTTGAATAAAGGATTTGCAGCTTATGTTACGAAGGGTTACTATCTACAATGTACAGAACTTCTAAAAGACAATAAAGAGATGCAAAAAAGACCATCAACCCCCTAGAAAAATGAGCTGCAAATTTGAAGGGATAGTTAAAAGTGCAAGTGACTCTTATCCATATGAAAATATGCTCAGTATTATTTATAATATGATAAATGCAATTTAAACTACATTGAGATACCATTTTTCACATATCAGATTGGAAAATCAGAAGTTTTAAAACAATCTGTTGGTGAAAGTGTGAATAAACAGTCATTGCCGTTACTTGCTCTTGGTGCTGCAAAGTGGGATATTGGAAATATACAGCAATATTGCATATATATATTTACCCTTTGAGCCAGCAATCCCACTTCTATAAGTCTATCCTAAAGTTACACAAGCAAAAATACAAAAAGATGTAAGCAAAGCGCTTTTTATAGTAGCATTACTTGTTAACACCTGAAAACTGAAATATATGTATCAACAGGGAATGGACTAAATATACTCTGCTATATGCACATACTGTTGTACTTTAAAATAAGATAAGAAGTTTCTATATATACTAGTATGGAAAGATATCCTGTACACCTTGTTAAATTAACTGCTAAGAGAGGGTCTGTCAGATAGCTATCAGATGTCATTTGCCTCAGGTGATTGAAGACAGCCACCTTTCCCAAGGTGATACTTCCTTTCCAGGGGATGGTGAGCATAGAAACGCCAACTTCAACATCTCTTAAGGTTCAACCCACCTTTACACCTCCATCAGAGGGTCAGCTGAGGCTTCAGTTGAGAGTGGATCCAGTTCATCTTCTCTGTCTGCAAAACACTGCTTCCCTCCCTTCCTCCCTGAACCTATAGTAAGCCACTTGCACACTAACCTCTTGTACACAGCATCTGCTTCCCAGGAGTAGTTCAAGAGAGCCAAACTTGGATAGGAATCTGAAGCTGAATGGTTTCCCACCACATGGCAAACTATAAATGGAATACAGATAGCCCCAGGCACAACATAGCAGTGCAATGGTTAAGCTGTTACTAGTGTGGTACTGGGGTGCCATACTGAAAGGGATAGGAATGCATTAGCTGGGTGCAGCTTATAAACTGTTAGAGAAATATGGGGGAAACCACAACTGTAAGAAGAGTGTGACTGAATGGCTTTTGCTAACTTGATAACTCTGAATAAGATAATATATAGCTGAAGTGATTAATCAGTATTTAAAAGCTAAGTGTAAAAGACCAAATGCCTTTCTGGCAGCATGCAAGGAGGCCATTATCTCTTTAAGCAAGAGGGCAGAAAAAACTGAGGGCCAACCCCAGAATGTAATCCTCACATTAGCCAAACTCCAAAGGTTAAACTCCCAACTAAGGCAGAATTGCTATGCCTAGATAAGAACTATGGGGGGGAAAAAAGTGGGACCCTGACATGGAATGAGGATATCTAGTTCATGCCCCTGAAAATTCTCAAATTCTCTAGACTTGCTGAGCCTACAGAAGTGACCCACACCTCTTTAAAAAGGGATAACAGGTCTCTTTTCCTTGAGTCAGGGAAATGCAGAGACCTCTTCCTCACAAAGCCATCCCTTGAAATGGTTGAGAACATACTGGCCCTGAAAAGGAAAGAAATGGAGAGTGCCTCTGAAGAGCTGCAGGACTTAGCCACCATGTAGCATGAGGGGCCAGTAGAGTATTCACGGGACTAGATCCTGAGAGAGGTTTATCAAGAGTACCAGAACATAAAGTTGGATAGGAGGAAATTATCAATATATCCACTCCCAGGATGCAGGATATAACTCTCTGTCAAAGGCCTTAACAGATAGTGCAAACATTCTACTGAGATGACTCCTACACACATGGAAAATGTAACAGTCCATAGTAGGTGAGGTGGAAATGCCTGAATTGCCATATCAAATAGTGAAAAAGATGTTTAAAAGCTAATATAAGTAGATTTGTTAGAGTGACTTTAACATATAGGGCCAGAAATCCCACAATATTTACTGAACTCATAGGAATATGTTAGTGAGAGAGTTCACCACCATCATTTTTAAGTTTAGTGTTGTTCACCTCTGCAGGCTAGGGCTAACAAATAGAAGATGACATTACATAACAGGGTCAAATAATAGCAATGTTTACCATAGAATCTCAAAACAATTGAGCCCAACCAGCAAGAAGGGAGAGAAGCCTTATGGAAGTAATTATTATAAGTAGTGAGGTCAGAGGGATACTTAGAGATGCCTGACAAACAGAGAATTATGGAAATGGTTAATAGAACACAGCTTCCCCAGGAGCAAATTAAATGGAAAATGAATAAGAGTACTGCACAAGCTGTAAAATCTAAAGGATAATCAGAAGTATGATCTTTTGCTCATTTTTGCACCCAGAACTCATTGATTAAAAGAAAAATAGGGTCCCCAGGAAGGATGCTGGACTGCCATGACAAGTATAAATGGTCATAAATCTCCCAGTTTTTTCCAAAAGGAACCTACAGCCATTTGATTTGGTAACTTCACACTGGAGAAAGGGAAATACTCAAACATTTCAAAGACTATTAGAATAATAGTCATGTCATGTCAAAAGATGACATGATTGGACATTTCACAGAAAGGATAAACAAATGACAAATAAGCATATGAAAAAATACTCAATAACATTAGTCATTATGGAAATACAAATTAAAATCAAAATGAAATAACACTACACACCTATCAAAAAACTAAAATAAAAATAATGACATACCATAAGATGACAAGAATGTGAAGTAAAAGGAATATAAAACAGCCACTCTGAAAAACATTTTGATAGTCTCTTTAAAAATTAAGCATGCAACAACTATAATGACTCATCAACTGCACTACTGAACATTTATCACAAAGAAAACATGTTCACAGAAAAAAACCCTGTATGAAGCTTATAGCAGCTTTATTCATAATATGCAAAACTTGGTAACAATCCAGATATCTCTAACATGGTTAAACAAATTGTGGTATATCCATACCATGAAATACTACTCAACAATAAAAAAGAATGCCACTGGTACACATGACAATCTGGATGAATCTGTCCTGGGAATTAAGGAGAGTGAAGAAAAGCCAATCCTAAATGTTTTTGTACTGTATATTTCCATTTACACATAATTATTGAAATGCTAAAATTTTTTAAATGGAGAAAAAGTTAGTGGTTGCCAGGGCTTAAGGAGGAAAATGGGGGTAGGACAGAAGCGGATGTGATAAGATGGCAACATGAGAGATCCTTGTGGGGGGAAATGTGATGTGTCTTGTCTGAGTCAATAAATGTCAATATCCTAATGTTATATATTACTGTGATTTTGCAAGAAGTTACCATTGGGAGAAACTGTGTGAAAGGTACACAGAGTTTGCTTTATGTCTTACAACTGCACGTAAATCTACAATTATCTCAAAATGAAAAATTATTTTTAAAAAGTCTTAGGTATTCAATGTGACCAAATTGGGTGACAAAATTTAATCTAAGGAAGAAGAATAGAGCTAGGTAGACAAATAACTATGGATAAAATTAGGGAAATAATAAATGATTTCCTCCCCCAAAGATTGTAATTCTGAGAATAACTTTCCAGGAATTTCCATTCAGATGTCCACACTGTCATTCTATATAAAATTTTCCAAAATGTATAAATGTATGACTCTACTAAGACTCATTTACTCATGAGTGTAGATGATGTTAAAAATCCATAGGTCAAAGGACAATTCATCTTCCATGCCTATCTTTAAGAAAAATGATAAGAGCAAATATTAAAAGCATTTATATTCTAAATGATTTTCATACATTAATTCATGTAAACTTCAAAATAATCTCTAAGGGATATCCTCATTTTGCTGATGTTAAAACTGAGATACAGATAATTAAGTAACATCCCAAGACCACATATATGAGAGTGACAGAACTAGGGTAGAATGAAAACTCTAGAGGTTAAATCTCTAAACACTTTCTATACTGTTTCCTTATCAGAAACCTATTTTAGTTGTAGTAGTCATATTTGGTACAAAAGGGGGAAAAGGCAATGTTTAAATGGGCAAATATCCATCTATATGATAGAATAGTGATTAAGTTACAAAATAACTTTTAAAACAGTCTTCAGTGATGGGCAAGTAATCCTAAGTAGAAACAACAGAACAAAAAGATATTTTAAGATTAACTTTTGTTGCATTTGGATTCAATAAAACAGTAAAAGATAAAAAGATACATTTGCTTAAACATCTTAAATGGGCTGAAGAACATGTATCATATAAGAAACTAATTTTAAAAAGTGGATCATTTTTATAAATAAGCTGAGAAAAAAATTTTATAAAGGCTTTTCCTCATAATCACTTGCTTTCCTTTCAGATTAAAACAAAGCATGAATATTTGTAATCACTCTACCTAGTAGTACACCCTAAAGTGACAATACATTCTATTATAATGGAGCATGACATCTCTTACCTCCCTTATCCCCATTCTCACTCTCTCCCCAAAAGACTTGAAGTAATATGTAGACACTATAAAACTCTTAGTGCTTATTAATTGTAAATATCATTCTCTGCACTAAACCAACATCAAGGTAATAAATTTGACACAAAAGCTGTATGAAGCAGAAGCTAAGATTAGGGAAATAATGTACTCAGTGTATACTTCTTGGAACTCTATGAAAGACAGAATATTAGCAATTAAAAATGACCCCCCGTTCCAAACCCTATGTATGCTTACACTTACTGTATATAAGGAAAAATGTTCTCTTTTCTATAAAGGTTTAAATATAATTCATGAATTTTAAACTACTAAATTTATCCCTTTATTTTTAAGTTCTGTTACTAAAATTATTATATCAATGTTATTATCCCAGTAATTAAAATGATGATTTTCCTTCCAAAAATAAAAGAGAAAACTTGGCTTCAAACAACTCCTTCTCCTGACTTACCAGGTCAACATTTAACTTATTTGATGAATAGGAATTGTTTAATATACATATAAGTTAAAATGAGCAATTTCATTATAACTCACTAGTCTCACAATCAAACTACAGTTTGATTTTTATATACTATTATAGACCTGGGAAAGAACAGATAAATAAATCTGTGGTCTCAGATGCTAAGTAAATGTGAAAATAAATTAACATGTAAACTGAAGTTCTTTTGACAAAGAGAGTTATTGCTTGTTTTCTAAGTCTAAGAAAGTGTATTTCCACGGAAAGCACATTTTATAATAAATGCAACCATCTGGAGAGACTGAACAATGTGGGTGCCTCAGTAAGGGACTAGTCCTACCTTTCATAAAGCCATCCAGAATGTCATCTGCTTTTTAAGATGAAGATCCTTGTCTTCGTTTGGAGGCCATAACAAAATACCATAGTTTGGGTGACTTAGATTATGGAAAGGTAGCTTCCCACAGTTCTGTATGCTAAGAGTCCAACATAAAGGTGCAAGTCATTTTGGTTTGTGGTGAGGCCTCTATTCCTAGCTTGTAGAGGGCCCTCTTCTTACTGTGTTCTCACATGGTGTAGAGAGTGTGTGAATGAGCTATCTCCTGTCTTCTTATAAGAACATTAATCCTATTGGATCAGGGTCCCACCCTTATTATTTCATTTCACCTTAATTATTCCCATAAATGCCTTAATACAATCATATTAGGGATTGGAGCATCAATATATGAATTTGAGGAGGGCACAAATATTCAGTCCCTGACAGTCAGCTAAGATTTCAGACAGTCTTCATTTTAATAGTTTCCAGGTCTACTAAACATCCACTTAGTTTCTTTGATATACAAAAATATACCTCTTGATAATTTTTGTGGGGAAGGAGTTAAAAGACAGGTTAGTATAAGAACAGTGAAGCCTATTTAAAATTACTCTTCTGCTCATTCACTGTTAAGAGGGACCATGGGAAAGGAGGAACATCCTCAGATTCAGAAGCGGTGAATGTGTTCTCACCCCCCCAATTCTCTCAACAATGCAAACCATAGCATGTGATGATTTGTAGTAATATAGTGTTATAAAACCTAAATTATAAGTGTATAATAGTACCATGATTGGGAGAAGGTGGGCTTCAGAAGAACATTCTAGGGTTGACATTGGCAGGCCAATGTCTCTCAGTGGTACGTGCCTTCTCATTCTTCCTGGTCATCAAGTAATGCACCAAATGTACACACAAACACCCCCTACATATACTCACACACACACCCTACATACACTCACACACACTCTTACATATATATCATCTGAGAACATATATTAATCTTCAGTAATAATATATCCCAGAGTCATATTATAAAAGCGAAATATTTTCTCAAAACAATATAATCTACTCTGAATATTCTATTCACAGTAGAGAAACTGCTTTACATTATAAAGTGAATGGTGTCAGTATCCACCTAGTACATGTTCCTGTTCTAATCCATGCCCAGATCTTTTCTGTGCATAAGAAATGAGGGGCTAATTACAACTACCCTTTCAAGCAACAGAACCATCAGCTTTTAATGGCCATATGTGACAAGAGTGAGTAATTCACAAAAGCTTAAGAATTGCTTTATCTTTTACTATATGGCTGATTTTGGGGTAAGACAGTCCCACATTGTTTACTGAAGTTGGAATAGAGCCTGTATACGAGTATGCATCCCATGGACTGGGGAATGGAGACAAACTCATTGTTCCTATAATAGTATATACTTAGCAGTATGACTTAATAGTCTTAGTTGATTATGAGTTCCTTGTAAACAGGTAATATGTCTTATCTCAGTATCTTGACAGCATTTTTCACATTAACGTGAAAATGAGCATATTTTCTAAAATATTATTAAGGACTAAGGACTTTTTGACTAGTTATTATTTATAAAAAAGTCTCACAAATTTATAAAAACGATATTTACTTATAAATTTAAACTCTTATAAGTAAATAATATATTAACTTATAAATTTAATGAAAACACGTTAGGTAACCATTAAATTTAATTAAATGCCTTCTCTTTCATTGGTACATAAACATCATCCTAGTTTCACTTTAGTTTGGTAAGGCGGGTAAGTTTAGATAAGAAAGTAGAAATACTTAAAAGAGCTTGGCTTAACTGCACAATAGATTAATAGTTTCTAATAAAACAGAACCCAGTTTTCTGGCTAGTGTCGTATGAGGAGTTTCAAATTATTCTCTGTGATAAAGGAACACATTAATGTGGTCTGTGAGGTTTCTGCAGCTGATCTATGAACTTTTACAAAACATCAAATGAATACCTCTAATCATTTACCAACTACTCATCCCTAACCCCTTTAAATGTGTTTTTCTCCCACCAACACCCCACTAAAACTGCCTTTTTAGAAGTTATCAGTAATCTTTCTCAGGGCCAATCTCTTCTGAATCCTCAAAAAAAGAAAACTGCATATTCCATCCCCACCCTTTGAAACATCCTATTTACCTGTGGCATAAGAATATCCTGATAATTCATCCCTTTCTTTCTCCTCTCTCCTCTTCACAGGGTCTTCCCCCTCTTCAGTGCCACAAAATGTGGATGTTCAAGGTTCAATTCTTGACTTTCTTCTTTTGCTTTGTGCACTTATATTCTCTCTTCTCTGGTCCTTATCTTCCTAAGTGACTAAGACCATTACGTAAATTCTTCTCAACACTGTATTTCTGATATCTGTCCTCAAATTTAATCTTAATATTATATGCACCAGCTAAATACTATACAGGTATTTGGATGTATCCTAATCAAGAGAGTAGGAAATCAAAGACGTAGAGGTGGGCTTCTATGAATAGGGAGGTAAGAAATTTAGAAAAGCATATGAAACAGGACAGGAACTGATGAGTTTCATGAAAGAGGTTCTGTGCACTCAAGAATATTTTGCCGTTAGGTTCTATGGTGAAAATTGAATGTATTTGATCCATATAAGTGGGTTTCTTAGTTTACAAGAACATGTCTTAGTCAATGAAACACTAGATTTCTGCTGCATATGTGATGTAAGGATGATAAGAGAATTTTGCTTTGTTATCCTTAAAGAGTTGGAAGGTATGTAAGAGGTCAGAGAGTGAGATCATCTAAGGAGAAGGTAAAGTGATAGATAAAAAGGAATACATACAACCTGGATAGCCACATGACATTCATTGTTTTGTTTATTGCCATTACAGCACAGAGGGAAAACTTGGAGCAGAATAGCAAGTCAACAATAGTGTCCAGTACCTTTCTATACACACCCAATCCAGGTTCTTCTCCTACTAGTATATACCATCATTATCACGTATTAGGTTCTAATTGTTATCACATTTAACTTCCTCATCTCCAATTCCCACATTAAGAAGTTATTTTTCCCCTGATTCTTCTTCTAACATAATTATTTTGTTGTTGTTGTCAACATATCTTTTCCAATGTCACTGGGTTTCGAAAATTTCTCTTCGTAAGGAGACTATTTTAAAGTGCCTCCTCACTGGTTTGAGTGAATCCTATATGCTGCTTCACAAGTAATTTTCAAAAAGCCTTCTGATTATTTCAATCTCCTGAACCATTCTGGATAGAATCAACTCTGGTAGGGAAGCATAGAAAGTTAGTCCCACACTGGACTTTGAGGTGTGGATCCAGGATGCCTCCCTGTCCTCACTGTGACACTACTTATGTCATTACTGAATGAAAAAGTCCGTTTCATATTAGATTAAATTTTAGTACCAAAGATCACTGTCCTAAAAAGCACACATTAAACATGACAGAGGAGGGTTGAGGGCCACAAAGACAAAGCCCAGTTCCTTGTTTAGGAATGATCTTGGTTATATATTATTCCGGAGGTGAACCATGAACTACTTTTATTAAGAAAAATGTTTCAAATTTCTCTCTGAAATCAATTAATGTTATATCCTCACCAAACACAAAGGAAATGACAAGACCTAGGATGTCATATAACCTCCTGTCACTAATAACCTGGGAACTGTCTTCATTTTATTTAGATTTTCAGGCTTATGTTCAGTGAAGGATTTCCTTCTTCTGTTTCTTCTTACATATACATACACATTTCAACCCTGAGTACAGTTTTACAATTCTTTTAACCATATTTTTTTACCTTCCTTTACTATTCCCCAAAGCATTCCAAAACTTTACTCACTCCACAAATCCCTCAAGCAATCTCCGTCCAATTTTCTCTCTTCTGTTTTCTCTGACATTGAGATGGTTTCCCCTACCTTACAAACCAAATGTGAAGGCTGTAAATCAGTCTTACGATTGAGGATTCAACTTATAGGGGCAAAGAATCAGAAAAACCTTCAACTGATATAAAGTAGCCAAATTGAAACTGAAGAGAGGCATCAATAATTGCATTTTTAACAAAAGTGGGATAAACTGGTGTCCCTACCTCTAATCCATAGTGCTTACAATTGTCATCCAAATGAACTGTAAATACCAGAGAAGCTCTTGTTGAGCCTCATGTTACTGGGTCTTCAACATAGATTCTACTAGTCTCTAGAAAGGCTTCACACTGAAAATCTGCTGTGAAGATGTGGTGGAGTAAATCAGTATTTAAGTGGTATTACTTTTAATCCATTCATTGAGGCATTCAGCTGCTTTTATCCCCTTAATTTTAAATCAGTAACAATTTATCTCTTCTATTTGTTTCATAAGTTTCATCTGTGTTATATTTCTAGAAGAACAGTCTGTTGAGTCCAAAGCATTATAAATTTTTTGTACTCATTACAAATTTTCTTTTACATAATTTTTTTTTCCTATTTTTGAGAGAAAGACATCATGGGACCTTTATTTTATTCGGATACATTGTTTCCTTTTCTCTGCTGGTCAGTCTGATAACCAATAGAAGTAAAGGACCATTTTAAAATCACATTTCCTCAGATGCTTAGTGTAATTAAAAAGATGGTAGAAAAGTTCAGAATCTGAAGTATGGAGTGCTGAGAGTATTGTCTCAAAACTTGCCCGTCTCTAATGTTCCTTGTTTCAGCAACAGTCACATAATCTGACAGAAACACAAGCCCAAAATCTAGGCATTCTCCTTGATATCACCCTGTCCCCTCAACCTGCATATACATACCAAGTCCTGCTGCTTTTATCATTTGACTATTTCTCAAATCAGTCCACTTACTTCCTCCTCCATTGTCATCATCCATATAGTGGCCATCAACCAAACTACAGCCAGTATAGCATAAAATAATTAAATATAGGCTTAAGAAGTAGTCAACCTAGCTCAATTCTCTGCTTTTCTTGGTTTTAGCTATGGTCTCTTGGGAAATGATTTTAACCTCAACTTTCTCAATCATTTAATGGAACTAATATGAGTAATATTCACATTTATTTACTCTATAAGTTTATTGTGTATTAAATGTGATAATTCATATAATATGCTTAACACAGTTTTTAGCACATACTAGAAGTTCCTAAATGTTTGTGTTTGCTTTCACCTGATTAGCATACTATATCCATCATCTAAAATGTTAATCTATGCATCATATGAATCAATGCATTCTCTAGACCTGTGCTATCCAGTATGGTAGCCACTAGCAATGTGAGGCTACTGAGCACTTGAAATGTGGATAGTACAAGCTGAAATGGTCTTTTAAGCATAAAATACACACTAGATATTTAAATTTTTTGGTATTAAAATGTCAAGTATCTCAGTAGTATTTTTATATGATTATGGGCAAAAATGCTAATATTTTTATAGAGTGGGTTAAATGTTTTATTGAAATGAATTTTAATTTTATTTTTTAATATGGCTACTGGAAAATTTTAAATTACATATTTGGCTCATACGTTTAATTAACATTTTATTTCCATTGGACAACACTGATCTAGACTTTGCCTACTTTCTCTTATTTTTATATTTTTCTAGAATGGTTAGCTGCACTCTTGAAGAACTCCAAGTGATTTGAGTTCTTGTTTAAAACTACATTTAAAATATTTGAAAATTTATTAGGTAAGATTTGAGAAGTCCTGACAGGTAGGGATATGGAATTATAGTATTTTGCAATGTAGTTCTATAAATCAGCTTCAAGTAAAATTTTTTTTCAATAAGTCATACCTACCACTCAGTACCCGTTTAATATACCCTTCAAGTAGTAGTCTTTCTTAATAAATCAATTCTTGATTTTAAGGTAAAAATCTCCTTATAAACTCTAAATATTAGAAATGTATATGTCTATGTGAATACATAGCAATTATGAGAAAGAAGTAGTGTGTGTAGAGTTTTGAGGAAAAAATCTGGATTAAGTTAATTGAAAAATTTTGCAGGGTAGAGTGAATGGGTAATTATTGCTCTTTCAGCTTTAACGTTTTAATGGAAAAGAGTGTTTCCAATTGTTTGCTCTAACATACAATGCTGAAATCAATTTTCTTGTAAATGTATCCTTTTTATTTAAATGAATTTAATTTTATCTAAAAATTGAAACTAATTTGACAACATTATAGTAGTTTTCATTTATGGGATGATGGTCACATGGGTATTTATCACATTATTTCATAACTGAATTTTTATGTTAATCTTAATAACTTGTTCATAAATTTGCTTGGGCATTCCATGAAGATATTCATATTATGACATATTAACCTCTTCTTCCTATTTCCTTTATTTCTTATTTTTTCTGGTTTTAATGTCTTGGCCAGGACCTCAGCTCTGTGATACTGATCTTAGGCGTCCTTGTCTTGACACTCACCTTAAGGAAATGAACCTAAAATGTCTCCATTAAATATGATGCATCTGTAGATACTAAATAACACTTTTTTCTTTTTTTTTAATGAAATTGTCTTCTCTTTCCTCATTTGCTAGGAATTTTGTCTTAACTGTATTGTAAATTATACTGAATGTTTTTTCAGCATGAATTGGAAGATAATTTTTTTCTTCTTTAAACATTTTAATGTGGTGGTTATTAATTACATTATAATAGATTTCCAAGGTGAACAATCCCTACATACCTTGGGTTAATATTACTTCACCACAGTCTATTTTAATGCAATATTGTTTATTTACCTAACTATGAGGATTTTTTCTTTTGTGTTCATGAATGAAATTGAACAACAATCTAGTTCTATACTGTCACTACCCAGTTTGGGTACCCAGATTATATGAACCTCATACAATAAGTTGGGTGACTTTCCTCTTTTTCTATATTTTTTTGATAAAAAATTGTGTAAGATATATACATGTTCTTGAAAACTCGAGGAACATATCTAAAAGCATCTGAACTTGGCTTTTTTTTCTGGGGGAAAGGGGGCTTTGATAGTTTTTTTCCAGAAATGTATCAAATTCATCTAAGTTTTCAAATTTTTGGTGTAGTGATCCATTATACACTTGCAGATTTTGTTTTATTTAGTTTTTTCCTTATTTGCATTTGGCATATTTGCATCTTTTCTCTTCTTTTCTACTAAATTGGTTTCACTAGTTTGTTTCTTAGTCTTTTCACATAGCCTCATTTTTCTTTCCTCTTTCATTACTTTATTCTTATTTTTATACACACCTCTTTTTTTTTGGATTTAGTCAGTTGCTCTTTTCCTAGCTTATTGAGATTTTGTTTTCCATTTTTGTTATATTCTGATTTATGTTTGTAAATTGATACATTTTCCCCTACATTTCAGCAGCAGATTTTCACTTTTAATGCTTTCATTTTCATTCAAATGTAAGAATTTCAAATTTTACCATATAATTTTTGCTTTAAACTAAAGGATAATTGGTAATAAGTTAGTTTTTAGAAATAGGGATTTTTTTTCCTAAATATTGTTTTTTGAGTTTTAATTTTATTGCATTATAGTTATAGAATATAGATTGTATATTGCTAACTATTTGAAATTTTTGAAACTTCTTTTGGGGCCAACTATATCATCATTATTGGTGAATGTTTCATCTGTGTTTGAGAACAATATGTATTCTAGGTTCATTTGATATGAAGTCCTAGACATATCTCTTACATCAAACTTATTAGTCATGTCACTGAAATCACTTCTACCTTTATTGTTTTCCATTAATCACATATCCATTTCCATAAAATGTGTGTTCATTTACTCTCTCTCTCCATATCAGATATTAGTTACTGCTTTCTATATTTGAGCTATATTCCTGGCTCCATATTGACAATTACGATCTTACTGGTTTACCTTTTTTCCCTCATACAGATGCAATGTCCCTCTTTAATGATAATTCTCATTTTAACCATTATTCATTTTTCTGATATTAAAATTTCTGGTTGCTATTTTCCAGCTATAACATTTCCATGCCTTCATTACCAGCTTTTCAGCATCTTACTTGGTATATGTTTATAAATCTGTGTTTTAAATGTTTATCTTTTAGACACTGTTAGCTCTTATTTTAAATATAAACTGAGAGTCCCTGCCTCCTTATTGCTAAGTTTTACCTAACTAGTGAGTTTAACCATAAATTATTTTTATTACTATTGTATTAGAAGATGCTTTCTACCTATTGCAACTAATTTAAAAAAAAATTTATTAAGGTATAATTGAAAAAATACAGATAACTGTTGAAGGTAGGTCATCTCTCTAATTTTATGTGTAATTAAATTTTCCATAATAAAAAGTTAAAAATGAATAAGATGAATTTCAGAGGCCCATGTTTTGATTTGTTCTAAGCATCCTCTACAACTTTTTTGGGTGGGAGGGATGGATATCACAAAAGGCTTTATTTATTTATTATTTTTTTTATTAAGGTATCATCGATATACAATCTTATGAAGGTTTCACAAGAAAAATAATGTGGTTACTGCACTCACCCTTATTATCGAGTCCTCCCTCATACCCCATTGCACTCACTGTCCATCTGTGTAGCAAGAAGCCACAGAGTCCCTACTTGTCTTCTCTATGCTACACTGTCTTCCCTGTGAACCCCACACACACCATATGATATCCCTCAATCCCCTTTTCCCGCCCTCCCTACCTGCTCGCCCTCACCCCTCCCATTTGGTAACCACTAGTCCCTTCTTGGGGTCTGTGAGTCTGCTGCTATTTTCTTCCTTCAGTTTTGCTTCATTGTTATACTCCACAAATGAGGGAAATCATTTAGCACTTGTCTTTCTCTGCCTGGCTCATTTCACTGAGCACAATACCCTTGAGCTTCATCCGTGTTGTTGCAAATGGTAGGATTTCTTTCTTTCTTATGGCTGAATAGTATTCCATTGTGTATATGTACCACATCTTCTTTATCCATTCATCTACTGATGGATACTTAGGTTGCTTCTATATCTTGGCTATTGTAAATATAAACATACAAACACCTGTCTTTTTAAATCTGATTTCAAGTTGTTTTCTTTGGGTAAATTCCTAGGAGTGGAAGTCCCGGGTCAAATGGTATTTCTATTTTTAGTTTTTTGAGAAACCTACATATAGCTATCCACAATGGTTGACTTATTTATATTCCCACCAGCAGTGTAGGAGGGTTCCCCTTTCTCCACATCCTTGCCAGCATTTGTTGTTCTTAGTCTTTTGGATGTTGGCCATCCTAACAGGTGTGAAGTGCTATCTCATTGTGGTTTTAATTTGCATTTCCTTGATAATTAGTGATGTGGAGCATCTTTTCATTTGCCTATTGGCCATTTGAATTTCTTCTTTGGAGAATTGTCTGTTCATATCCTCCACCTATTTTTAAATTGGATTATTTGCTTTTTGGGTGTTGCGGTATGTGGATTCTTTATATATTTTGGATATTAGCCCCTTGTTGGATATGTCATTTACAAATAGATTCTCCCATACTATGGCATGACTTTTTGTTTTGCTGATGGTGTCCTTTGCTGTACAGAAGCTTTTTAGTTTGATGTAGTCCATTTCTTCATTTTTGCTTCCCTTGCCTTAGGAGATGCGTTCAGGGAAAAGTTGTTCATGTTTATATTCAAGAGATTTTTGCCTATATTTTCTTCTAAGAGTTTTATGGTTTCATGACTTACATTTAGGTCTTTGATCCATTTCAAGTTTACTTTTGTGTACAGAGTTAGACAATAATCCACTTTTATTCTCTTGCATGTAGCTGTCCAGTTTTGTGAACACCAGTTGTTGAAGACGCTATACTGCAATTTATTTTATTTTATGTTTCCCATTCCCTGATTTTTCTTACAGATAAGGTATATGCATTCTGCTTTTACTGTTTTGATGATCATTATTAATTTATTAAGATTCTTTCAACAAAAGTTTTTTTTTTTTTGTAGATAATTATTTTTTATTGAAGGGTAGTTGACACACAGTATTACATTACATTAGTTTCAGGTGTACAACACAGTGATTCAGCATTTATATACATGATAATTCTAGGTACCAGCTATCACCATACCAAGTTGTTACCATATTTTGACTATATACCTTATGCTATACATTACATCCCGGTTACTTATTTATTTTACAATTGGAAGTGTGTACTTTTTTTTATTGATCAAATGGTTGCTAACAATAATAAAATTCTATATAGGGGAGTCAATGCTCAATGCACGACACAATCATTAATCCACCCCAAGCCTAATTTTCGTCAGTCTCCAATCTTCTAAAGCATAACGAACAAGTTCTTACATGGAGAACAAATTCTTACATATTGAATAAGTTACATGGTGAGCAGTACAAGGGCAGTCATCACAGAAACTTTTGGTTTTGCTCATTCATTATGAACTTTAAACAGTCAGTTCAAATATGAATACTCATTTGATTTTTATACTTGATATATATGTGGATACCATATTTCTCTCTTTATTATTATTATTTTTAATAAAATGCTGAAGTGGTACGTAGATAAAAGATAAAGGAAGAAAACATAGTTTAGTGTTGTAAGAGAGCAAATGTAGATGATCAGGTGTGTGCCTTTAGACTATGTGTTAATCCAAGATAGACAAGGGCAATAAAACATCCACGTATGCAGATTTCTCTCAGAACAGGGGGGGTGAGGTTCTAAGCCTCAGCTCTGTTGATCCCCAATTTCGCACCTGATGGCCCCCCTGCGACTGTGCCTGTCTTAGGTTGTTCCTACCTTGAGGAATCTTACCCGTCTCTGGCTAACCAGTCATCTTCCGGGGCCATACAGGGAAATGTAAAGTTGGTAAGTGAGAGAGAAGCCTTATTGTTTGAAATGGTTAGCTTCTTACTTCTTTGCATATTTATGCCCCTGTGGCTTCTATGCCCAGCATTTGTCTTGAGGTATCTTTACCACTTGGAAGAATTATGATACTTGGTAAATTTGATATGAGGCATGAAATCTATTTAAGGGTTGTAATTAGGAAGGAAGAAGAAAAGCTATAGAAGTAGCAGGCGGAAGAAAACATGGGAAGATGGATTATGTCTTTGACATATCTTCTTGTAGAGTAACTTCAGCATGTATAGGTTTTAAACTACTAATTAAATTGCGCACACACATTAACATGATAGGACTATAGTTACATAACCAAAGCAAACCTGTAATTACCAGCCATCTCCAGTGAAACCAAGAAAACCAGTTAGGCACCTTAGGCATTTGTGAAAACTTATCTATGATATGGTGGATATTGTCCAACTGAACTTGAACTGTCTGAGAGAAATCAGACAAATTAAAACAACCCATTCCTGGGGACTGTTCACATCCCATATGTTCTTTTAACAGTAGATAGTCTGTAGTTGAAAGATTTTGGAGCACTACAACTTGCACTTCTCCTAATTCTTGGTTGAGTTCCAACAGTATAGATCCAGTCAAATTTGTTGTTTTACTGTATGCACAGGCCAGCTTAGATATATCCTTCTTCATTCCTATGGCAAGTCCAGGAACTGGAGGGATGAGTGCATCTACAGCTGTAGCAGTGCATGGATCTTTGTTGGGGTTTTTTGATGATCATCTTCTGGCATGAGACTTCCAGAGAGTGCTGATGTTGGAAGTTCTTTTTCATATCATATCTTAGTTCATTTTCAGGGTAGCCCAATTAGGCTTTGATCCTCTATATAAACACAAACAGACCCTTTGCCTACACTTTTATATGCCCTTTATACCCTTGCGTAGAACTCATTGGAGGTCTCCACACAGGAACTGCCTCTTTTTTTTTTTTTTTTGGTGTCATTAATCTACACCTACATGATGAATATTATGTTCACTGGGCTCTCCCCTATACCAGGTCCCCCCTATAAACCCCTTTACAGTCACTGTCCATCAGCATAGCAAATGTTGTAGAATCACTACTTGCCTTCTCTGTGTTGTACAGCCTTCCCCTTTCTCCCACCACCCCCATGCATGCTAATCTTAATACTCCCCTTCTTCTCCCCCCCCTTATCCCTCCCTACCCACCCATCCTCCCCAGTCCCTTTCCCTTTGGTACCTGTTAGTCCATTCTTGAGTTCTGTGATTCTGCTGCTGTTTTGTTCCTTCAGTTTTTTCTTTGTTCTTATATTCCACAGATGAGTGAAATCATTGGTATTTCTCTTTCTCTGCTTGGCTTGTTTCACTGAGCATAATACCCTCAAGCTCCATCCATGTTGCTGCAAATGGTAGGATTTGCCCTTTTCTTATGGCTAAGTAGTATTCCATTGGGTATATGTACCACTTCTTCTTTATCCATTCATCTATAGATGGACATTTAGGTTGCTTCCAATTCTTGGCTATTGTAAATAGTGCTGCAATAAACATAGGGGTGCATTGGTCTTTCTCATACTTGATTGCTGCATTCTTAGGGTAAATTCCTAGGAGTGCAATTCCTGGGTCAAATGGTATGTCTGTTTTGAGCATTTTGATGTACCTCCATACTGCTTTCCACAATGGTTGAACAAGTTTACATTCCCACCAGCAGTGTAGGAGGGTTCCCCTTTCTCCACAGCCTCGCCAACATTTGTTGTTGTTTGTCTTTTGGATGGCAGCCATCCTTACTGGTGTGAGGTGATACCTCATTGTTGTTTTAATTTGCATTTCTCTGATATTTAGCGATGTGGAGCATCTTTTCATGTGTCTGTTGGCCATCTGTATTTCTTTCTTGGAGAACTGTCTGTTCAGTTCCTCTGCCCATTGTTTAATTGGGTTATTTGTTTTTTGTTTGTTGAGGCATGTGAGCTCTTTATATATTCTGGACGTCAAGCCTTTATCGGATTTGTCATTTTCAAATATATTCTCCCATACTGTAGGGTTCCTTTTTGTTCTATTGATGGTGTCTTTTGCTGTACAGGAGCTTCTCAGCCTAATATAGTCCCACCAGTTCATTTTTGCTGTTGTTTTCCTTGCCCGGGGAGATATGTTCAAGAAGAGGTCACTCATGTTTATGTCTAAGAGGTTTGTGCCTATGTTTTCTTCCAAGAGTTTAAAGGTTTCATGACTTACATTCAGGTCTTTGATCCATTTTGAGTTTACTTTTGTATATGGGGTTAGACGATGGTCCAGTTTCATTCTCCTACATGTAGCTGTCCAGTTTTGCCAGCACCATCTGTTGAAGAGACTGTCATTTCGCCATTGTATGTCCATGGCTCCTTTATCAAATATTAATTGACCATATATGTCTGGGTTAATGTCTGGATTCTCTAGTCTGTTCCATTGGTCTGTGGCTCTGTTCTTGTGCCAGTACCAAATTGTCTTGATTACTATGGCTTTATAGTAGAGCTTGAAGTTGGGGAGTGAGATCCCCCCTACTTTATTCTTCTTTCTCAGGATTGCTTTGGCTGTTCGGGGTCTTTGGTGTTTCCATATGAATTTTTGAATTATTTGTTCCAGTTCATTGAAGAATGTTGCTGGTAGTTTCATAGGGATTGCATCATATCTGTATATTGCTTTGGGGAGGATGGCCATTTTGACGATATTAATTCTTCCTAGCCACGAGCATGGGATGAGTTTCCATCTGTTAGTGTCCCCTTTAATTTCTCTTAAGAGTGACTTGTAGTTTTCAGAGTATAAGTCTTTCACTTCTTTGGTTAGGTTTATTCCTAGGTATTTTATTTTTTTTGATGTAATTGTGAATGGAGTTGTTTTCCTGATTTCTCTTTCTGTTGGTTCATTGCTAGTGTATAGGAAAGCCACAGATTTCTGTGTGTTGATTTTGTATCCTGCAACTTTGCTGTATTCCAATATCAGTTTTAGTAGTTTTGGGGTGGAGTCTTTAGGGTTTTTTATGTACAGTATCATGTCATCTGCAAATAGTGACAGTTTAACTTCTTCTTTACCAATCTGGATTCCTTGTATTTCTTTGTTTTGTCTGATTGCCGTGGCTAGGACCTCCAGTACTATGTTAAATAACAGTGGAGAGAGTGGGCATCCCTGTCTAGTTCACCATCTCAGAGGAAATGTTTTCAGCTTCTCGCTGTTCAATATAATGTTAGCTGTGGGTTTATCATAGATGGCCTTTATTATGTTGAGGTACTTGCCCTCTATTCCCATTTTGCTGAGAGTTTTTAACATGAATGGATGTTGAACTTTGTCAAATGCTTTTTCAGCATCTATGGAGATGATCATGTGGTTTTTGTCTTTCTTTTTGTTGATGTGGTGGATGATGTTGATGGACTTTTGAATGTTGTACCATCCTTGCATCCCTGGAATGAATCCCACTTGGTCATGGTGTATGATCCTTTTTATGTATTTTTGAATTCGTTTTGCTAATATTTTGTTGAGTATTTTTGCATCTACGTTCATCAGGGATATTGGTCTGTAGTTTTCTTTTTTGGTGGGGTCTTTGCCTGGTTTTGGTATTAGGGTGATATTGGCTTCATAGAATGAGTTTGGGAGTATCCCCTCCTCCTCAATTTTTTGGAAAACTTTAAGGAGAATGGGTATTATGTCTTCCCTGTATGTCTGATAAAATTCCGAGGTAAATCCATCTGGCCCGGGGGTTTTGTTCTTTGGTAGTTTTTTGATTTCCGCTTCAATTTTGTTGCTGGTAATTGGTCTGTTTAGATTTTCTGTTTCTTTCTGGGTCAGTCTTGGAAGGTTGTATTTTTCTAGGAAGTTGTCCATTTCTCCTAGGTTTCCCAGCTTGTTAGCATATAGGTTTTCATAGTATTCTCTAATAATTCTTTGTATTTCTGTGGGGTCCGTCGTGATTTTTCCTTTCTTGTTTCTGATACTGTTGATTTGTGTTGACTCTCTTTTCTTCTTAATAAGTCTGACTAGAGGCTTATCTATTTTGTTTATTTTCTCAAAGAACCAGCTCTTGGTTTCATTGATTTTTGCTATTGTTTTATTCTTCTCAATTTTATTTATTTCTTCTCTGATCTTTGTTATGTCCCTCCTTCTGCTGACCTTAGGCCTCATTTGTTCTTCTTTTTCCAATTTTGATAGTTGTGACATTAGACCGTTCATTTGGGATTGCTCTTCCTTTTTTAAATATGCTTGGATTGCTATATACTTTCCTCTTAAGACTGCTTTTGCTGTGTCCCACAGAAGTTGGGGCTTGGTGTTGTTGTTGTCATTTGTTTCCATATATTGCTGGATCTCCATTTTGATTTGGTCATTGATCCATTGATTATTTAGGAGCGTGTTG
Source organism: Manis pentadactyla (assembly GCF_030020395.1). Classification (NCBI taxonomy): domain Eukaryota; kingdom Metazoa; phylum Chordata; class Mammalia; order Pholidota; family Manidae; genus Manis; species Manis pentadactyla. The sequence continues at coordinate 63,102,633 of NC_080025.1, read as the reverse complement.
TTTAGCCTCCATGTGTTTGTGAGCATTTTTGCTTTCTTTATACAGTTTATTTCTAGTTTTATGCCTTTGTGGTCTGAAAAGTTGGTTGGTAGGATTTCAATCTTTTGGAATTTTCTGAGGCTCTTTTTGTGGCCTAGTATGTGGTTTATTCTGGAGAATGTTCCATGTGCACTTGAGAAGAATGTATATTATTTTGCTTTTGGATGCAGAGTTCTGTAGATGTCTATTAGGTCCATCTGCTCTAGTGTGTTGTTCAGTGCTTCCGTGTCCTTACTTATTTTCTGCCCTGTGGATCTATCCTTTGGGGTGAGTGGTGTGTTGAAGTCTCCTAGAATGAATGCATTGCAGTCTATTTCCCTCTTTAGTTCTGTTAGTATTTGTTTCACATATGCTGGTGCTCCTGTGTTGGGTTATATCCTATATATTTAGAATGGTTATATCCTCTTGTTGGACTGAGCCTTTTATTATTATGTAGTGTCCTTCTTTATCTCTTCTTACTTTCTTTGTTTTGAAGTCTATTTTGTCTGATATTAGTACTGCAACCCCTGCTTTCTTCTCGCTGTTGTTTGCCTGAAATATGTTTTTCCATCCCTTGAGTTTTAGTCTGTACATGTCTTTGGGTTTGAGGAGAGTTTCTTGTAAGCAGCATATAGATGGGTCTTGCTTTTTTATCCCTTCTATTACTCTGTGTCTTTTGATTGGTGCATTCAACCCATTTACATTTAGGGTGACTCTTGAAAGATATGTACTTATTGCCATTGCAGGCTTTAAATTCGTGTTTACCAAAGGTTCAAGGTTAGCCTCTTTAGTATCTTACTGCCTAACTTAGCTCGCTTATTGAGGTGTTATATACACTGTCTGGAGATTCTTTTCTTCTCTCCCTTCTTGTTCCTCCTCCTCCATTCTTCATATGTTGGGTGTTTTGTGCTGTGCTCTTTCTAGGAGTGCTCCCATCTAGAGCTGTCCCTATAAGATGTCCTGTAGTGGTGGTTTGTGGGAAGCAAATTCCCTCAGCTTTTGTTTGTCTGGGAATTGTTTAATCCCACCATCATATTTGAATGATAGTCATGGTGGATACAGTATCCTTGGTTCAAGGCCCTTCTGTTTCATTGCATTTAACATATCATGCCATTCTTTTCTGGCCTTTAAGGTTTCTGTCGAGAAGTCTGATGTTAGCCTGATGGGTTTTCCTTTATAGTTGACCTTTTTCACTCTAGCTGCCTTTAAAACTCTTTCCTTATCCTTGATCTTTGCCATTTTAATTATTACGTGTCTTGGTGTTGTCCTCCTTGGATCCTTTTTGTTGGGGGTTCTGTGTATTTCCATGGTCTGTTCGATTATTTCCTCCCCCAGTTTGGGGAAGTTTTCAGCAATTATTTCTTCTTCCAAGATACTTTCCATCCCTTTTCCTCTCTCTTCTTCTTCTGGTACCCCTATAATACGGATATTGTTCCTTTTGGATTGGTCACACAGTTCTCTTAACATTGTTTCATTCCTGTAGATCCTTTTATCTCTCTCTATGTCAGCTTCTATGCGTTCCTGTTCTCTGGTTTCAATTCCATCAATGGCCTCTTGCATCCTATCCATTCTGCCTATAAACCCTTCCAGAGTTTGTTTCATTTCTGTAATCTCCTTTCTGGCATCTGTGATCTCCCTCCAGGCTTCATCCCATATCTCTTGCGTATTTCTCTGCATCTCTGTCAGCATGTTTATGATTCTTATTTTGAATTCTTTGTCAGGAAGACTGATTAGGTCTGTCTCCTTCTCTGGTGTTGTCTCTGTGATCTTTGTCTGCCTGTAGCTTTGCCTTTTCATGGTGATAGGAATAGTTTGCAGAGCTGGGATGAGTGACGGCTGGAAGAACTTCCCTTCTTGTTGGTTTGTGGCCTTCCTCTCCTGTTGCGCAGACAGGGTTTCTGCTTCCTGCCCGGCTGCTATGGAGTTAATCTCCACTGTTGCTGTGGGCGTGGCCTGGCTCAGGCTGCTGCTCCAAAATGGTGGATTTCCATTGGAGGGGGAATGGCCTGGAGGCTATCTATCTCTGTAAGGGTCCTCCGAGCTCCCTGCAGCCCAGGGGTTTAGGGTTCCCAGAGATCCCCGGATTCTCTACCTCTGGATTAAGTGTCCCGCCCTGCCCCTTTAAGACTTCCAAAAAGCACCCACCAAAACAAAACAATGACCACAAAAAAAAAAAAAATTTGTAAAATTAAAAAAATAAAAAATAAAATAAAAAATTGCCGCTCATTTTTCTTTATTCTCCGGCGCCAGCCTCAGGCATCTGCTCACTGGTCTTTCTGCCCTGTTTCCCTAGTATTGGGGTCCCTATCCCTTTAAGACTTCCAAAAAGCACTCGCCAAAACAAAACAGCAAAAAAAAAAAAAAAAAATGGCCACTCGCTTTTCTTATGTCCTCCGGCGCCTGGCCTCCAGTACCCGCTCACTGTTCTTGCTGCCCTGTTTCCCTAGTATCCAGGGCTCCCCATGCACACACTGTGTCTGCGCTCTGGCCCGGATGGCTGGGGCTGGGTGTTCAGCAGTCCTGGGCTCCGTCTCCCTCCCGCTCTGCCTACTCTTCTCCCACCAGGAGCTGGGGGGAGGGGCGCTCGGGTCCCGAGGGGCCGGGGTTTGTATCTTACCCCCTTTACGAGGCACTGGGTTCTTGCAGGTGTGGTTGTGGTCTGGATGGTGTCCTGTGTCTTCTGGTCTTTATTCTAGGAAGAGTTGTCTTTGTTATATTTTCATAGATATATGTGGTTTTGGGAGGAGATTTCCGCTGCTCTACTCATGCCGCCATCTTGGCTCCAATTCCTCAACAAATGCTTTTTGACATTAATGATGTCCTGGGCAATGCTCTAAGCAGTGTGGAATAAAACAGACTAATATTTTGTTTATGTTTCCCTATCAAGTTTTATAAACTTGTGAAAAATTGCTTCCCCCTGAACAGGACAAAGTGTTAACACATTTTCCTCTCCCACCTTCTTCTCTTCCCAACAACTTCCCCAACAACTTAGCTTTGGATTTTTGTGCTTTAAATAAATAGCTAAACTATTACTTATTCAGACATCAATAAATTCTATTTTGTTTTTATACGTTCTTCCCTTCCATAGCAATGTCTCACTTATGGAATCAATTTCTTCCTTTCAAAAGTTAAATCTCTGAGAATTCTATTAAAGAGATTCTTCATGTTGCTAGATTCTGTGATAAGTAATATCTTTATTTTTGCTCTAACTCTGAAGTGACAGCTTAGCTGAATACAATATCAGATTCAAATCCTTTTCCTTGAAAAGTTTCTTGCATTCAATGTTGCTGTTGTCAAGACTAACACGTATAAGATTTTAATCTCTTTCTGAAAGACAGTTTTTGTTTCACTTTGAAAATCTTAAGAGTTGCCCTTTGGTTTTAATAATCTTTAAAGTCACTATAATATATACAAATGAGGAATATTTTTCCATTTATCTCTTATAGTAGTTCTTTAAGACATGCCCTTTTAAACTGGCATTGTACATTGTTAATTTTAACAAATAATCGATATTTTCTTCAAATGTTTTCTCTGTATGTGTATATTGTTGCTCCTTCTATAGCCACATCTACTATAGTCCCCATATCTTTTGAATATTTTTCATTCAATTTCTTTATTCCCTGCTAATGCCTTCTGAAAGGGTTCTTTAATCTTAACTTTCAGCTCAGTAAATCATTCTTCAGGTATATTCAATGAGTTCTCTTCACTGGCAATAAGTAACTAGAAAATGAAATGAAAAACAGATGCCATTTGTGATAACAACAAAAAATATCAATTGCCTAGGAAATTATCTAGTGGAGATTGCCTGAGAGGTTTATGGAGATTGATATCAAAGTAGATCTGAATGAATGGAGAGATATAATACACTCATAGAATACATTGAATAAGATTTTAAAGATTTTAATTATCCTCAAGTTAATCTTAAATTCATTGTTATGCTGAACTCAACACCTCAGCTAGATTTTGAGAGGAACTTCGCAAATGTATTCTGAAATTTATACAGAAAGATAAATTTCCGTGAATTGTTAAAGCAATTTTCAAGAAGTATAAAGAATGGGAGGGAATTCAGCCTAGATGCTAAGATGACAGCACCAAATGATACAATCATCAGTGTGGTACTGGGGCAGGGACAGACTAGTCAACTGAAGGAACAGAAAAATAAGGATTTAAACAGATTGCTTGTTATATGATAGAGGATAGATTACTTAACTTTGGCCATCTGTTTGTGTGATTTACTAGTATATTCTGGATATGCTCAGGCTGAAATCCAAATGTTGTTTCTACACATACCCAATCTTATGAAATGATGGATCTAATAACATCTAGCTCAGGAAAGGAAACCCCAGTAGCATAGTCAGGCTATCAGTTTCTAGTAGGATCCAATATCATGGCAGGAATGTTTGTTAAAATTGAGACTAGTTCTCTGACAAAGAAGGCAGACCATCCTCCAAATGCTGGAAACTTAGCAGAGACTTTGCAGAGCAAACTTTTCCTTCATCATGTCTACGTTCATCAAATCTGCTGAATCACAAAGCCCAAGTAGTCAGGAACCTCAGACTTGATCTTCTGTAGAAGCCTCTCTTCCTTTAGGGCAGCTTCCAAGTAACTAAATACATGGTTCAGAGCAATATTCTCATGTTCAGTGTATGGTACTTCCAAAATCAGAAGAGACCTATCAAACACTGCCTCTATCAGAGAAGTGTTGGTTGCAAAGTGGGTTTAAATTTGCCCTTTGTTTTGGAAGGAATGTTGTGGAATGTCACAGACCACTGGACTTCCAAAACTGCAGCAGTCCCCTGAATCTTCATGAAGCTTATCTCCCACCCTGTTGACACATGTGTCTTACTAGAATGTCTAGTGTACTTTCCACTTCCTGCTCAGCAGGTCCAATTATCATGGTGTCCTCAATGTACTGGTCTATTATGTTTCGTGAATTGTCAAGACGATCAAGATAGCACAATTCTCTACTATGACAGAGACCAGGACAGTTAACATATCCCTGGACTACGGAGTAAATGTGTTTTTACCATGTAAACAAAAACCAAACTTGATCTTCCTTAATGAAGGGAATTAGAAAAATATTTATGTGTGAGATCAATAATCCCATAACAAGTGCCAAAGCCTGTTAATTTGCTGCCACATAACCAAGTGGTAGCCCCAATTGCAGATTCTATGGCAGATGGTAAAATACAGCAGTTGTGATTGGGGCTGCCACTTAGATAATTTTATAGTAATACATACAGCTGCCAAAATCCATTTCATTTATGCAGGATTCATATAGATGACTTGAATGGAAATATTGTGTGAACCATTACCTCAAACATCCTCTGTCTTCTGTAGTGGTATTAATTTCAGCAATTCTTCCCATAATATCATATTACTTCTGATTTATAATTTTCCTCAGGGTAGGAAGGTGGTTTCTTGGGCTTCTACTTAGCTCTTGATGCCCTAATGGTTCTTATTCCACAGACTATGATGTATGGGTTCTGCCAGCTGCTAAGTATTTCTCAATAATGCACATAAGGACCAAGAAAATAGCAACAGGTCAGGTTCAAAATACTTAGATACACTGTGAAATGGACATGAGCCAAACCCCACCTGGCCTCCATAAGCTCCCATTCAACCAGAGAACAATGTTGGTATTCCAGACCCACAGCATCAGTGTCAGCTCGGACCTTGAATCTAACAGTCCTAGAAATGTCTGGATTTTCTAATTCCTCAGTGTCAGTTACACTGGAAAAGGTTCCCGGTCCCTTTGGAGAATAATCAAGGGAATATTTACTGTATGATTTCTTGTGGCATTGCAGGCTTCTTTCTCAAGGGAACTATGCTTCAATCAATGAGTTCTGAATTTGAGAACTGACTTGGATCTGGAAACTGACTGAGGAGCCACAATTTCCCATTTTAGCAACTGATGTCAGTCTTCTGCCTGTCATCTGTTTTTCCCTTTCTCATAAACATCTGCCCATCTATCTCATGTATAAGAACAAGATGACCTATTAGCTATTACAGCAGATCTCTAAAAGTCAAGGTAACTTGATAACAAGCTGGTGATTACCACCACCTTGCCTCTGATGATTGATTGGCTTCATCTCCAACCATATGAAAGAGCGCAATTCAATAGCAACAACCAGTGCTATCAACCACAGCCTGCAGAGTGCAGCCTCCATCAACTGTGCTTCTTAAAGATGTTGGTGCCTGTTCAGCAGTGCATTCCTTATGGAGTGTCTTCTGGGCCCACCCATGGATCTGAATCTTGTTATGGGTGTTAGAGCCTTACATGGCAAATCTATTTTAACATTCCCATTTTTCTGAGTTTTCTGACCCCTTCTGCAATACCCTAATAAAGTTCCAGATTTTTCATCATATTTGTTATATTCAAGCATCAAGGAGCTATCTTAGCAAAATATTTTAGGATAGACTTCGGTATCGTTGCCAGATCATCAGATTCTGAGACTTACATGAATGCTTCCATTCAGTAAGTTCTCCCATAACCAGCCTTATGTTCCACCCTTTCACAATAGCTTTGAAGCTCTACTCTCACATTCCCTTCCAGGTTTCTGCCACTACTTACAGTTTAGGTACGTCAATTGGTGCATAACTTATTTCCATTTTAGAGATGAATTGTGCTTTGCAGCTCAGGTTGTACTGAGACGCTTAATCCTAACTATTGATTAGAGAAATGAAAAGAAGTAGGTAGAACATGAAGGAATGCACTATCTTGAAAGGCAGGTCCTCAGATGATGTCCCTGCATTCTCTCCTATAAGGGATAAGGCCTTCTTCTGCTGGTCTGGGTAGTTCAAGGGAATTTGGGAATTCAAGATTTTCAGGCTTGTCTACCCAAATGACCCTCTTGTGGGTCTCAATGTCCCATTCTTTTTCTATAAAGCCACTAATGTTAGCACAGGGACAGCTTGAAGCTATGTATTCTGGGAGCATTGAGGCTCCACCTTCCTTTCATTAGTCCTGAGCCTGATTTTCAGCACATTCTGATCTGATGCATCAGGAGATGAGATTTTCCCTAAAATTTTCTGGAAGCCTTCTGAATTTCACAATGCTTGCACTGGTGTTTGGCTGATCTGAGCTTAGCATTTTATTTTGTCAAGATCTATAATATCATTAAGAGAAGCCAGCCCACACACTCCTTAAAATTATTGCTGACCCCATACTTTTTAAGTACTATAACCATCACATTCCAATGCCTCTCACTTTATAAAGCAACAAAGGTGAAAGCATAGTAATCCTAGTGACACTGCCAGTCAGGAATTTTCAGCTTCCTACCACCTCTAGTATTAGATTCCTCATCGCTATCAGACAGGTGAGTAATACAGCTCTTAAAATTCCTTCTATATTGTCTACTTTCTAAGAATACTCCAATTATAAACTCTTGCCCTGAGGTCTCCAGAAAACAAAAGCTAAGGCAGAGACTTATAAATCAGTACCTTTTAATATAATGAATTCCCAGGGCACAGGAAACAGGAAATACAAGGATAGGTGACCATGTTGGCTGCTGTTATCTGTAGTATGATTGCTTGCTCATGCATGTGGCACCATCTTTCAAGAGGCCACATAAATGAGTGAATATTAGGGCCTTTTTCCCAGAAAAGGAGGGGCAAAGAAATTTATCCATTCTCTCTTGTCTCCCATTGGTCAAAGTTACACTCCTTGGAAAATTATTCCCTTGCATATGTAGCTTGCTCATGAATGAGGGGTCAAGAAGGCACTATTGCACCACATACCTCAGCATCAAATAAAAGCAACAAGAGATAGAGTTATATGGCATGGGATGAGGCAAGGTATCATGGGGTATGCCTGCAAGAATTTTCTTAGTGTCTATGCAAAGCAGCAGTTCATCTGAAACAAGTGGACAAATGTACAAAGATGGTGAAACTGAAGAAGATATGATGTGACAACTACATATTTAAACTTCTTTCTTTAATTTTTATTGCATTTCTGGAAGCAGTAAATTGAATTTGTTTCTCATTAGTTCTGATGTATTTTACCCTTTATATCTAAACCATTTATGCTTTTTGTAATAGCTGAATTCATGTTAACTTGTCATTGATTTGTGAACTTTGTGCCATTTTACTACTACCTTGTGTTTAGTCATTTGCAATGAGCTTTGTTTCTTGTTTGATATTTTATTCAGTAGTAACTTTAAAGAACGGAGCATTTTAAAATTTTACTCTGGGATTACTTCATATTCTTAAATAAAGGTTTTGTTTATATAATATTTTAGCTTCAAATTTAATAATGAAATATAACTTTTAACCTCTTATGTAAAATAAATTTAATGTGCTTTTACTGACTTATCCCTACACTTACAGATCTTTGTTAATTTAATATGGGGTATAGGTTGTAAGTGAGAGCTAGAGATCATTATTGCTTAATTTTTTTTATACTACATGTTTTCCTCAAGTGACATCCATCTGGCACAGTGTTTGATCCCCAGAATTCCATGTTAAACTTTTCAGATTTTCCATGTCACTGCCATAATTTATGAACACTTGAATATCAGAAAATAAAAAGAATTCAATTGTAACCTGCTCCCAGGTCTTGTCACTTTGCAGAAAAGGAAAAAGAGAAAACAAAAATCCATTATCTTTTAGTATTTGATGTTGTAAAGGTTTGATTTTAAAGACAGCCTGAAATTTGCTTTAGGTTTCTTATATTTTGTCTGGTTCTAAGTAACTGACATATTTTGGGATGTGGATTTTAATAATTTTTTATCCTTAACATTTCACCAAGTTTATCAGGATATCTGTGTTACTAAATGTTTTGAATTAGAATGCTTGCTTCAGTTCTAGATATTTTAAAGATAATTTATTCAGTTTCTTAGAGTAACATCATATTCAGTGTTTTAGAGTAATTCTTCCTCCTATGCTGAAGAATTTCTTTAAGTCAGTCTGTTTGCATCTATTTTCTGTATATTGTTCTATGTGCTCATCCTTGAAAAAGGTTTGTTCAATCCTATTTAAAAGGTCCAGTTTACCCTATTAAAAAGGGGGCCTGGAGTCCTGTACGTACCTCTCACTGCCTACTTGAGCGCTAATAGAAGGCTTCTTGTATTCTTAAAAGTGGAAGGCAAATTAATATACATAGCTTCCAGAATAACTTCTAGCTTTTCTCAGGCTAGACTGTGGTGACCTGGGATTTTACTCTATTGCCTGATTTTCTGTCATCTCTGTTGAGAAATGATTTTTGGATTATACTGGCTGTCTTCACTTAAAAATTTTTTTCCTCCTTAAGTAATACACAAAAATCATATACATTTTAAGCATTGTTCACAAGCATTGTTCTTGCCTACAGTTAACACTGTTAGGTAGAAAGACAGACATGAATAGCCAGGGAAGAGGAAGATAATGTTCAAGAAAAAAATCACCCAGGTTGGGGGGTCTCCTTGAAGACAACAAACGCTTTGCAGGGAGATGATTTTCTTGCCTACGGGGACCAGGCCAAACTGGTCCCAACCAGATCACAGCCCAGGTGCAATGGAACAAAACTAAGAACCACCCACACCACACCTCATCATAATGTCATTAAAATAGAACTGTGCTTTTATTTTCTGCCCTCTTATGTTTGGGAAAAGACAGGTACACCAAGAGGAATGGGTGTATAATTAGAACTGCTGATCAAATGACCTCACCCTGTCAATTAAAGATGTACCTCCTGGCTAGGATATGATAAACAGACCAGCCCCTAAAAGATCAGGGACCTTTGTCTACCTTGACTCTGTCTGGCCCATCCCCCTCAGAGTGTATTCAGATAAAACTTTTGCTCTACTTTGCTATTGTGTCTCTGCCTGTCTATTCTTTGTTTCAGTGGGTTCAAGGATCCAGGAGAACAAACTCGACCCACAAAGACACCGCATGGCAAGTTTCCATGTACCACGTTTTCCCCAACCTCTTTTTTTCCTTATCTTTATTGACATATAATTAACAAATAAAAATTATACATATTCAAAGTGTACAACTTGATACTTTGATATACATATACATTGTAAAATTATCACATCAAGCTAATTAACATATCTTACCACCTCATATAGTTACAATCTTAAAGATCTTGTGTGTGTGTGTTGAGAACACTTATGATTTACCCTCTCAGCATCTTTTACCCAGGTTCAGTTTCCAGTCAGGAAAGCCTTTTTCATCTTCTCTGCCTACCAACCTCCCAGGGTATCCCCATCCCTAACCCTTCCTTATTCATATTGCTTTATGCGAACTGAATTTTTATTGGACCTGGGTTTGAGGCCCCTAGGTAATTAGTAAAGTCTAAGGAGGTAATGTCCCTAGATATCACTAAAAGTAAATTAAATTTTAGTAAATGAACAACTTCAAATTTGTGGTTAGCAAAATCACTACATCTCTGCACTAGGGATGGGTTGTGGATGTGAACTGCAGCCTTGTTCAGCTCACCTTCTCTTAAGTACTCCTTACATTTGAGGGGCAAAGTAGGTGAGGGCCTCCAATTGTTTCTAGTCTAGCCAGTGTCCATATAGTTGCTGGAAATCTCTTGTAAACTCTGAGAAAGTTATTTTCCTTCTTTTTAAGTACTATTTTGAATTAGGAACTTTCCATCTTCTATCATACTAAAGGGAGGTTCAGAGAGGTTATTTCAGTGGTGGTTTAAATGGTGTTTAAAGTGACCACTTTAATTCTCAGAGGAAATAGTATCTGCATCAATAATGACTTTGACCAAAAAATTGCAACTTTAAGGCTCATTACTAATCAGTGAAATGGTTATATTACTTTTCTCTCTCCTAACTTAAAGATCTCTGGATATTAATTTATGATATTATGAGCTATAATAAACACTATTTATTTGGTCTTCATCCTTGGATCCTGGCTCAAAGTTCCCCAAACCCTTGGAACTTCCTGAGTGATAAGAGCAATGGAAACATCTTTTTCTTTTTGACATGCTTCCAAGCAATTTATTTATTTTAAATGTTTCCAAGCATTTTAATATGCCTGGTTGAGAAGCAGCTTAATATGGAAAACATCATTACACAGAGAACAACATATAAACTTGTTCAGAATTTTTCATATGGCTCCTTCTTTTGCCTTATCAAAGAATGATATACCTAAATTCTACTGATATTCCAATTATCCTAAATAGAAAGAAAAAAAGATGTAAAATGGGTAATTTTTGTTCAACTTACTAGTACATCAAGTATTTCAGATTTTTTAAGCAATATGTCAATACTTTTTTTTGCATTTACTATTATTATATCAGTAGGCCTTGTGTTTCTTATCTTTTTCTGCTTGTCTTTTGACTTTGCCAGTCATGGTTGGTACCAATTCAGGACATCATTTATGGGTGCTTTTGGTCTTCTTAATGGTGAGGTATATAGAATTCAAGCAGTGAGAAGTTTGTAGACTTAAAACAAAGGGAGAGTTGGGAATTTTATGTTTCTTAATGTTTTACTATGAGAATTTCATACAGTCCGTAACATTTGGAGCATATATTAATGAAGTTATGTTGTGGATAGGACTTTTTTCTTAAATCAGATGGAGAGCCCCATGGACATGTATGTGTTAGGCTTGCATTTTTGACAATTCTTGATACAATACTTTACTTATAGTATGTCTCTGTACCCTGAAGTTCATTTTGTAAATATATACTTTTAATCTTAAGAAAATCCAGAAGCCTGTGGGTTGCTCAGGGTATTCTGTCACAATTCCTGGGAATACGGAACTTCTATGGAGGATCAGAATTGATTCCCTTTGTACCTGGCTGGCACAGTATAGTCTGAGTTCAAATTAGAATTATTTTCTTTAACAATAGGGTTGGGATCTTCAGAGAAAAGAGATCATGAAAAGTACTCTATGCACAGCAAGTAGAAATAATGATAAATAGTAAAATAATAATAAGTAAAAGAAGTATATTGTTTTGTTAATAGAAGGAAAATCCAGTCGATGTTCCTGAGCAGTGTTCCTGGGTTGATAAGAAGCTTATGATTAAAGATTTAAAAAAAATCTTTTTTTCCTCCATAAATATTCTATTATAATCATTAAAATAGAGTATAGACCATCACAGTCCCATCAGTTCTGTGGGTATGAAATACTTGTTAGTTAGATTAGATTACATTAGATTAGATTACCTGGCCCTTACTAGTTCATGGGCTACAAGTATATGGTATTTGCAGCATTTAATGTTATTTTTTGTTGAAAATTTACCCTCACTGGCTTTGATACGATTCTCTGACTTCACTGAACTTTGAACATTTCTCTTTCTTCTCCCTACTTGTCATTTTTTCACTGTGTCCTTGCTTCAGTTCTCTTTTCTTCTGTGTCAATCTCATTCACTTCACGGATCATTTTTGAGTCAAGACACTGGAGTCCCAAATCCTGGGACTGTTTCTTCTTTCTTTCTCCAGAGATTTTCCTTATTGATTGTTTGGTCTCTGTTCTTCTCTATTCCTTTCATTCCTATTTTCTTTATCTCTCCTTTCTTTCCTTTCAATTGGATGATATGTCAAAATGATCATTAGTTCTGGAGACTGGTAGTCCAAGATGAGGATGCCAGCATGGTTGTGTGAGGGCTCTGCTGTCTTCTGGGTCACAGACTTCTCATTGTGTCCTCACATGTTAGAAGGGGCCAGAAAGCTCTCTCTGGAAACATCTTCTGTTATAACATTCGGTCTCTTGTCCTCAGTTCCTGATGTCCACTCAGAACCATAAAGGTGAAACGGGTGTATTGTTATTTATAACAAGCCCATTTCCAGTATAGCTGGGTTTATGTTAATGAGGTAACTTTTGGAAAGCATCTAAGGATGGGGGCTGGTTTCCAGGTTGCCTTGAATAGAAGGTTGGAGTTTTCAGTCCCACCCCCATATCCCCACCCTCTCACCCCCAACTTCCAGGGAGGGGAGGACTAGAGATTTATTTAATCAATCACCAATGACCAAAGATTTAATCAATCCTGCCAATGTAAAAAACCTAAAAGGACAGTATTCACAGAACTAATGGACTGGTGAACACATGGAGATACGGGGAGATGTGGAAGCTCTGCACCCTTTCCCCATACCTTGCTTTATACATATTTTTTCCATCTGGCTGTTCCTGAGTTATATCCTATCACAATAAACTGGTAATATAGTAAATCATTTCCTGAGTTCTGTGAGTTGCTCTAGCAAATTAATGAAGATGGGGTCATTGGAGCCACTAATCTATAGTCAGTTGGTCAGAGCACAGGTAACTATCTGGATTGTGATTGGCATTTGAAGGGGGGTGGTGGGAAGTCTTGTGGGAATGAGCCCTTAACCTGACATGTAATCTAATGATATCTCTGTGTAAATAGTATCAGAATTTAATTGGATTGGAGAATACCCAGTTGGTGTCCAGGAATTGTTTTGGTGTGGACATCTACACATTGGAATTGGATGTAGAACCCTTTATATTATTCTCAATACTCACGGTGACTAAGTAAACCCAGAGCAGAAGTTCCAGAGTCAGAAAAGAAGACATAGCTTAGCTCTATAAATAAATGTCTCTTTGATAGGACATTTCACCTTCAGATAAAGTAAATGGAAGTTCATAGTAATTAACACCTACATTAAGAAATGAGAAAAAGCTGAAATAAACCACCGTACTTTACACTTCCAGAAACTAGGAGAAGAACTAAGCCCAAAGTTAGTAGAAGAAAGGAAAAACAAAGCTCAGTGTAGAAATAGAGACTAAAAAAGACCACAGAAAAGATCACTAAAACTAAGAACTGTTTTTTAAAAGATAAACAAAATAGACCAAACTTTAGCTAGACTCACCAAGAAACAGGACTGAAAATAATTAAAATCAGAAATGAAAGGGATATTACAACTGATACCACAAAAATACAAAGGATAGTAAGAGACTGCTATGAACAATTATACATCAATAAACTGAACAAGCTATAAAAAATGGATAAATTCCAAGAAATATACAACCTACCAAACTGAATCATTAAAAAACAGAAAATCCAAGCACACTGATTTTTAAGGAGATCAAATCAGCAAATAAAAAAAAACCACCCACCAAATAAAAGTTCATAACCAGATGGCTTCACTGGTGAATTCTACCAAACTTTCAAAGAATAATACCGATCCTTCTCAAACTCATCCAAAAAAACCTCAAAACAAACAAACAAAAACAAAGAAGGGGAAATATGTGCAAATTCATTTTACGAGGCCAGAATTATCCTGACACCAAAACCAGACAAGGACACCATGAGAAAAGAAAGTTACAGGTCAATACCTCTGATGAATATAGATGTAAATCCTCAAGAAAATATTAGGAAACCAATTTCAACAATATATTAAAAGAATCCTACATCATGATCAAGTGGAATTTATTCCAGGGATGCAGATGGTTCAACATTCACAAATCAGTGTGATACACAACATTAACAAAATGAAAGATTAAAATTATATGATCATTTACAGATTCAGAGACAGTATTTGAAAAAAAGTCAATATCCATTTATGGTAAAAAACTCTCAAGAAAGTGGGTATACAGATAGAGTAAATGTTAGAATTCACACACACACACACACACACACATATACACAAATGTCCAGTGATAACAAGTTTAAGATAAATAAATTACTAAGTCATTTTTAGTGGAATATATTAGGAGCTATTCCCTAAGGAAGTGGATATTGGATGGAGACATTTGAAGAGTTGAAGTTAATTAGTGCTGAGTGCCCAGAAAATTATGGTTTTTTCAGGCTCCTGGAGTACATGCGTATACACACAAATATGTCCACACATACACACACAATCACATTCAAACTGAGAAAACAACAGGACTCATCTGCATTATTCACAAAATTTGAACATCCAACTGTATTTACTAGTGTGATAACTAAAAGATTATGAAAGATCAATTTCAAAATCACAATAGATAAAAAACTGTATGTTTTCTGAGATTTTATAGTTTTAGGTATCCGTGAGTCCCTCAGATTAATTTTTTTAAATGGATACTTTTACTAACTTAATGGGCACTGTATAAATTGTGATGTATTCAGGTGCATGAAAGAAAAGGCCATCTCTGTAGCTTAACCTTGTAATAGTATTTTATTTTCCCCACAACAAGATGTCTGAAGGAAGGGAGTCTAGGCCCCTTCTACCATTTTGCTTCATCATCCTCACAGGGGAGCTTTATCTTCATGCTTATCTAATCACAGAGGCAAGATGACTTCTCCCTCTTCATTTGTGCTGTAGGCTGGAGAAATAGAAAGGGACAAAAAGAATGTATTAGAAAAACAAAAATATTCTCCAAAGTCTCTAGCAGAAGTGTACTTGAATCTCATTGCCTACACTTCTGTTATATCACCATTGTTGGCTGCAACAGAGTCTGAGAAGGTGAGTATTTTACCTGGGAATACTGCCAATCTGAACAAACAGGGGTTTTATTAATAAGGACGAAGTGGTAAATAGCTCTTAGAAAATTAGGACTATCTAAAGATTCACTGAATTCAGATTGCTATATAATCACAACCAGTATTTTTAAGCAGTCTAAATTTTCAGTTATACTAAATATCAGTAACTATTCAAAACAGTTCACTTTTGCTATTTATGAGGGTATAATTTTTTTCATGAATAGACATTGTTAATTATGAGATAATATATATATTTTATATACTTTATTCCCTGCATCACACTAGTGAGATTTATATGATCATGGAACATTAATAGATTTTGTATACTATTCTTTTCTAAAATACTTCTCACTTAAATGGTGGTTTTAGGGTCCATGTTATAACCCAAACTAATCACCTTTGGACAACATCTAAATTCTAAGTCCTAAATCCAAATTCTAAAGATTTTTTCAGTTAATTAACAGTATCAGTTTCAAATAACATTTCTTTAATGCCCAAATACTGACAGTAGAATACTAAGTCCTAAATGAATTCTTTAAGTTAAATGTGTAACATTTATTCAAGGAAGTCTTTTGTGTTTTATACATCTTTGCTAGCCTTAATATATAAAATTCAGTATTTGATAATTAGCTTTTATGGTATTACAATCATTACCTCTTAAGGAACATTTTTCTGTGCTTACGAAAATATTTAATTGTATTCTATGTCCCACTAAAATGTAAATCTTAGGTTCTCTGCATTTCTCAAAGTCAGTCTTAAATGTTGATAATCAAGATGGACACATTTTTTAATGACATTTCAATGGCAGGGGCTGAAGAGAGAGTAAATATATTGGTTCTAATGTTCTGTCTAAATGGTACTCAGAAGTGAATACAGTACATTTTCGTGAGTGCAAATCTAATATTAATTCATGTCTAATGTATATGGTTTACAGATTTACATCTAATTTCAAATCCTCTGTGAATTCAATTAGAATTAATTCTATCTCATCTTACACATCTTACTGAATACATTCCTTCAAATCTAATTCTCACCCTGTCGATTTGAGATGATTTGTATCTCATAAAAATTCACATGCAAATATTACAGGGTATCAGATATATCTTGTGAAATGTGGGGTTTATATATGATATGATTTTCTCTAATTATGAAGGAAAACATGCAGAATATTACATAAAAAACTTTATCCTTATTTGTTTATAGTTAAAGCATTTAGGAAGAAAGAATATATAGAAATGCAATTGAGAGAATAACTACCATGAATTTTAAAAACTCTGCAAAAGACAATGTATTCTGTGTAATACATGCATATTATCAGATAAATTTATATTTTTGATATATGATATATGGATATATAAATATGGTATTCTGAAGGAACAGAACTGGCAAAATGAAATCACTAACTTTCTCTCATAATTTCCTTTGAAGTGTGCTCTCTACAAGGTAATTCTCTTTCCCCTGGAAAAAATCTTGGTTGGTTCCTCATAGCTGTCTTAAATAGTAAAAATCTTCCTAGTATTTTAGTTACTTATACTATTTCAGTTCTGAAACTGATAGGTACAGCCAGACTAATAATAAAAACTCCAGGCTTCACTCAAAATCAAAGACTCTACACTCACCTACTGAGCCCTGCAGTAGAAGGCAGGCCTGCAGTGCACAGTACGGCTTAGACAGATACTCCTTCACTTTCCCAACTTGTCTTTCTTCCATTCCTCAGTTTCTAACTTGCACTGTTCCTGACCACACCGGGGTTTGAGATGGTGGAAAAAGAGGTGAGGGCACAGGAAAGCTCCTGCATGTTGGTACTTTGGTGAGTTGCCATCACTTCTCTCTGGTTTGGCAGGTCTATTCTTGGTCTTTTTTCCATGCAGAGTGTTCGGTTCCTCGCAGGGTTCTGCAGACCACTTACTCCTCTCCCCATTCATTGGAAGGCATCTCTCACCTGCACCTCACTGTGATTTAGGTCTCAGCAGTCCTTCTTGTCATAGTCTCTCTCGGTCCGAATCCTATTTCCTTTAAGCAGCCCTTCTGGATAAAGTACACTTAAAAGGACTCAAGGCAGCTTTCACCCACATACAGGTCATCCATACCCACTCCATGTATCTTTGGTCCATTTCAGTTATAACTCGTTAGTTTTAAAAATAACATTATGTTGTCATCACAACTCGTGACAACAGATGTGTATAGGTGTGTTTTAATTCATAACAGAAATTAAGTTCAAAGAATCACTAAGCCACAGTTGTTTTGCAATCATGAATGCAGAACACCAAGAAATTATGTGTGGTGAACATATTTACTGATGGTTAAAATAATTGGAATTGCTAAGATAGGCCAGCATCCTACTTTTACAGATGAAAAAAGCAAAGAATCCATTTAGCAAATGCTGTTACTGGCCAGAGACAATGCAAAGCTTTGAGATGCAATCAGAAGATCGTAGGGTCTAGATTCAAACATACGTAGGTTTGAGTCCTGTCTCTATAATGCACTACTTACAAGAAGTTGACCAAGTTTAATAAAGGGTGCAATCTCAATTTCTTCTTCTATAAAATGGGGATAGTAACAGTTTTAGCAATTACAATGTTTTGATAATTAAATAAAATGAAACACATGTACTGTATGTCACATAACTCCTAAATAATGAAAGGGCTTAGAAGCACTAGTGCTCCAATAGCAATAAACAAGCCAAATTACTATATCTTGGTTTCAAAGTATCATTCTCCATGGAAAGGAACAGGGTTCCTTGGGGAGACAGGAAGATTCCAGGGCTAGTGAAGATAAATATTTGGAACATTATGTTAGAACAGGAAGCAAGGAAGTCTTAAAATACTCAGAGGGGCATATCAAAAGGGTAAGTGAACCATCTTAAAGGCGCCAATACAGGCCAAATTTGGGACAATTTGGGCATCAAATAAAGAGTATTAGTAATAGAGTCTAACCCATTAGGTTAATTAAGAATCTAGGAATCCATACTGACAAAAGCTTTAAAAACATACAAAGCAAGGGACTGATACTGAAGGTTTGTACATTTATTCATTAGCTTAGTTCATTCTGTAAATTTGTATCATGCACTTGAACTACTAACAACTTCAAGGAGAACCTGCAGTGTGGAAGCCTCTCCTTGATTATGGATAAAGCCTAGAATGAATGCCAATCACTTAGACCCTTAGATCCTTAGCCAGTGAGCAAGTGCCAATATACTGGAAACTTTCTGTGGGCAAAAAAAAAGAAAAAACTCCAAGTATATATTTCCCATTCTGCAGAGTTACTTTTATGTTATATCTCTGTCAGCTCTTAAAGTATGGAGCTCTAATTGTTCCCTAACAGAAATTACCTTTGACTTGGCCTGCCAAAAGGTATGTAACTGCTTCCTATCTCTTTTCTCCACAACTCACATAATTTCTCCTCTCAGCTCCTCATCCAGCTATTCTACATCTGCCAGACACTTAGGAGTTGGAAAAGCTCTCAGGTTCCAAGTGAAGAACAAGGAGTTCTGGTAAACAAAATGAATGAACATTTGTCTCAAGCATAACTATACCACTCTAACTTAAAAAGAGATACAAACAAACCACATAAAACATGCCATTAAATCACGATTTTTATTAAGTACTACCTGGTTCTCAATGCCAACATATTTATAAGTAGGCTGAAAATCTATCATAAATATGCTAAATGGGAGAAACTGAAAGTATGTCAAAAATTACTTATTTTTCACAATATTTGAGCATAGTTTGCAATAAATAGGAATGATATTTAACATTTTATTGTTTTTAAATGAAATAATGATAAACATTCTAGTGGATTTAGCTATAGTGCAGTTTATGGCTATTACCTAGAATAAATATGTCACAGAAACTGTTCCGAAGAGAAATGTTACATTAGTTAAATCATAACAACAAAAAGATACCTCATTCATCATTTACTTAACAATGATTTATTGAGTATCTACTATAATTACTAGTACTATGTACTATATGGTACTTCTACTGTGATGGACCATACGCACCCAGAGATGAACTAATAATATTTTTGTCCTAAAGAAAGTCAGTAGTGATAAAAACAGACATTTAAATTAGTAATAGCAAAGCAGTGTTTCAAGTGCACAAGTCAATCGTAGCACAAAGGTTGAGTAATTCTACAGAGGGTGAGCAGGAAAGAGTGACAGAATGTTTCCTAGAAGAGGGAATGCTTCACATAGGCCAGTTTGTCAGGCAAGAACAAATGAATGAGACTATTAAAAGAAACATCTTATACAAAGTCACAGAGGGATAGACAAGCATGAACACCACGAGAAGGGGTCAGAGGGGAACTGAGTTTCAAGCAGGGTTCAACTTGTGGAAGGCCTACGAACTAACCTAAGGCATAGTATGATTGGAATCCATAAAATAATGTAAGTGAAGATTATCTAGTCTCTGCCATATCAAATTCCTTTCCACCTTGGGACCTAGATAATTCCTTTTCCTCTCCTGAGAACTCCTTCCCCCAGATTTTTACACAACTGGATGTTGTAACTAATTCAAGTCTTGTCTTAACAATCACCTCCTAGAAAAGACATTTCTGTATCACCCAACTAAAATTAGTGGCACCCTATCATACCCATCTATCAATTTCATAGCTTTATATAACATATCCACCTGCCCTTTATATCTAATCTCTTTATTTGTAATTAAGACTGAGAGAATCAAGGAAATTGCAAAGCAACATTTGGTGTAGTGCAGACTCTAGGGATTTATTAACTGGCAATCTTCCTTTATCCTGCAAAATATAAACATATTTTGTTCACTAGTAACAAGATGACAAAAGCATAAGAAACCCTTTTAGTTATATTTGTGTTTTATTATCTCAAAAGGATATATATCTACTGCAAAATTATCAAGCAATATTACAAAATACAATGAAGCATTTTTGAGAGTGTGGAAAAGATGTTTCTAGCTCTTTAAATCATACTTCATATATAAATCTTCTGACCCTTGAAGCAAGACCTACATTTGTCTCTAGAGATAAGGGCTAAGAAGTAAATATCTATTAGTACTTGGAAAACTTAAACTTTTTATTTAGCTTCCTGATAAAGTGGGAGCTTCAAGGACTGTCTTTATATAAACTGACATCCTTTGAAGTATTTTGAGGGCTTAAAGAGGAAAATGTAGTATGTTTGTTCTTCTTGTGTTCTACAGGATATTTGAGAGAGTACCTGAACTTCTATAGTCACATTAGTCACAAGGCCAAATGTATAGGACCATTTACCTCTCCAAATTTGAGAAATAAACACAAAACATCTATTGTTATCAAATGAAGGAAATATTTTCCTATTTCTAGTTCTTCTATCAAGATACTGTTGACAACAGAAATAAAAATTTAACTACAGCCTAAAGTAGAAAGCATAATTGCATTGTATTAAAATATGTCCTTGAAATTCTGAAACCTTATTAAAATGGCAATCACTACACTAATAAATGACTTTATGCAAATTCTGTAATTAAAACTCAAAATGATGAAATTCATTTAAATCTAGACCATCTATGACTACTAATTGACCAATATCACAACCAATACTAAATGTAGATAAAATATTCATACTTGTACTTAAATAACATAGGCTAAACTTTATTACTTTTAAAATTTTGAATTGTATATTTATTCATAGTATATTTTTATTTACACAAAATACATTGTACATTAAACAGATATTGATTAAATCTGCATTATTAATTTATAATATTAAAATTGTGATAGTGGTCTTCACATATCAGACAGCTTTAGGGCCAGTGAATTATTCAAAGAAAAGCTTAGATGTTTTGCGAAATGATCAGAAATGATCTTATAAAATTAATATGTGGCAAAAATGGGAACAATTAATAAGAAAATATGAAATATTGAGTTCTCATGAGAGGGAAGTAATAGGCTTACTATGGGCAATCCTGGTAAAGCAAGATATGAAGAATGTGTTAAAAGAATGTTTGCAAACCAAAGCATTAGCTGAAGATATTAAACAGAAATAATGGTGGCCTGGTCTCTGAGAATTCATTGCTGACACACAAAAAGCAGCGATGGCATTAATGCTTAATGATGAGGCTAACTTGCATGCACAACAAACAAGAAATACAATATAAGTAAAAATGTATATGCTTTCATTTGTTCTTTATGAAGCTATGCTAGCTTCATGCTATCAATTTTTTTCTTGATGTCCTAATTTCTGTGATCTATAATTTGTGGAGTTCATCTTTCTCCTCTATGGAAATCATGATAAAACATGATAGCTTTGCTTTTTATCCATCTTCTACTGCTCCTCTAATGTCCATTTTTCTTCAGAGATTATAGACAATGGCTTGCCAAACTCCCAGATTATTTTATTGTCCTAGGATCTAACTGAGAGATATTGGAAGATTAAATTCCTCTAAGGCAATTAAATGATTACAATTATCCTTTGACTCATCTTAAACTATAATTTTCTCTTCAAGAAACTTAACTTCCCCTTTTCACGTTTAGAATTCTTCTCCTTTGATATATGAGAGACAATTGTCTCAAAACTTAAACATCTTCCCAGATGGCAAACTCATTGCTGTTTTTGATATTTTAAAATACATTTTAAATTCTGGGTTTACTTTATCAGTCAGTTCATTCTGTGATTAACATAACAGATATATTTAATCCTCTCCTATTCATTATAATTGTGTGTCTCTTTTTTTCCTACTAATATATCTTACTTTATTCATTCAACCTCTGTGAGGAATACAGACCTAAGTCATGCTCTCAGAGAAGATAAAGGCTAGAAGTGAGGCTGAGATATATCTAGAATGTTATAATACAAGGCAGAAAGAAATGTGGTGGAAAGGATGAGGTAGCATTTCATAGGAGTTCAGCTCTAGACAAGATTACTTTCAGCTGATTACATATATAAATAAAAAGCTTTATATAAGTTTACTCAAGCTGGACTTTCAAAGAATCCCCTATCCAGTCAAGTGGTTGAGCTTCCATGGATCTATGAATTACATGAAATGATAAGTAATATTTGGAAGATATATGTAGATGAGCACTTGTGGTGAGGGGAGAATGGTGGGAAAAGATCACTAGTATTCATCACATTCTGAAAGACATCTGTGACATTCAACATGGTTAAAAGCAAACCATACCACAGAAGAGTGTTTGGAGACATCTGCAATACTATTAAAATTAGTATGATTAAGATTACATTCTCATTGCTTCCAAATGTTCACCACGTTTTGCTCATTTGTTCATCATTTTTTCAACAGTTTGTGCTTCTTAATAATCTGGCTGAGAAAGCATGACAAACTTCTTTTTGAATTTTTTGAAATATGCTTTTCCAAAGACTAGAAAACACATCTGACTGTTCCTTCCTATTTCAAAATAGAATATGTTCACTTTCTTTCCATAACTTTCTTTATCCCTACAAGACTTTTCACTGTTGACAAAAATTAATCCCATAATAATGTCCCTTTGCTGCTTCTTTTACTTCCTTGGAATGGAAACTGTTGTCATTTTAAACAAATAACAAAATGATAAAAAATAATAGGCAGAACATAGGCAATAGACATCATATTAAAAACACATGTAGAATATTTGATATTTATTTTAAAATTTGTGACAGGAATTGATGGGAAACTAAAGGAATATACTAAAGATATCTATAGAAGGAAAAAAAAGGATAAATTAAGATGTGTACTTGGAAAATAAAAGGAGTAATATGAAAAAATAACCAGTTAGAAAAGATAAGTAAATAGTGTTTTATAGAGTTACCTGTAAGGACGAGTGCATAAAAAATAGTAAGATGGTTTTAAAAGATTAAGAGTCACTAAGTAGAAAGCGACAGCAACTGAACTATTTAAATTTAAAAAAGAGGGGTGTGGGCTAGCTATTAACTACTTGATGACATAAAATTGAAGTACCTGAATTTCTGAAATGTTTAAAAAAACCTGGCTAAGTAAAGCCTAAAGTATAAAAGCTATGACAATATCTTTTTGAGTTTAGCAGAATGTAAATGGATAGCAAAAGATTGACAAGTATCAGGTAAGTAAAAAGCAAAACAATAAAAAAGAAAGATAAATTCAGGTTTTGAATTCAAGAAGTATGACTGCTTAACACTGCATAAGGAATATATGTTCCAGATCCTTATACAATATTATCCTGTTGTATTTTGTGCATATGTCAGATAAGGTAACAAAAGCATCGAGAGTTCTTATTAAAGTACCCATTACTGTTTACATAAAATATTGCAATGACTTTACAGTCACAGAAGAACAAAAAAATATGTTCATGCTTTCTTTTCTTGAGGTAGTCAGATTTCTCTACAGGGTAACTCTGTCATTAAGACACAGCAATGATTTAAACGATTTTGCAGTTCTCTTTCCTGACTTTGTATGTACTTCATGGTCCATAAATTTCACACAAAGAGGTGCTTTTAAGAACGAAAGTCACATTCTTCAGAACTTTCTAGCAACTAAGATGCTCTAATATTCTCACAGATTTAAGTAGTCAAATTTTGCCCATCCCCAGATCTTTTCCACAGGGCTGGGTGACTAATTGACAATGCTGTTTGAGAGCAAGTTCCTGAGTTGTGGAGAAATTGAAGCATATATTCCCTCCCAATACTGACACCAATATTACAAAATAATAAGATGGTTCAATGAAATGCAGAAGTACCATCAATGAACGTTAATTCTAGATCAAAATGAAACACTTCTGGCCTTTCCATGCAAATTTAATTGATATAAATCTAAGAGTTACAATCACCAAAATATTTGAGGTACAGAGAATGAACAGGACAATGTAATTTGATGAGATACCAAATGAAATATGCAGTTCTGTGCATGTGTTTGGAGGATTCTAAGCCCATAAACCTGCCCCTCACTAACTTCAAGAGGCCACATTTCTCAGCACTAGACTCTTACCTGGGAATACAGCCTCCTTCACTGATCTTCCCTTTCCTCTCTGCTTAGTAAAAGATGTTGTAAACCAGAGTTCAGTGTTTTTCTCTTTGTATGTTTTGTACTTTACTGGGTAAAGCCAAAGAGTTAAGAGTTTTTTCATATTACTCTTTTATTTTCCAAGTGCACATCTTTCCCCTTGTCTGCCTCTGCAGCCCAAACTCTCTACAGAACTTGAGTTTGTGTTTCCAGTCACTGGATTTAAACTGTGAACACCCAGGGAGTCATCTGGCTGGGCCAAGAAACCATCAGATAAACATGGCAAATCCTTTTGGAATATCATTTGCCTGAGTTTTGGGGAAAGGTCATATTTTATATCCATACAATATGAAGCTACTACAGAGTAAAATCTGAAATCCATATGAATTTTTAGCTGAAAACTGGAGACTTCACATAAGATTACTCTTGCTGGGTGTGGGTGAGTATATCATCGTCAGATATATTTTGATAGAAAAGCCTGAGAAGCTCTATGTTATGCTAAATAAATCTACCTTATACATATGGATTAGCATTTTTGTGTGAATTCTGTATCAGAAGTGAAAGGTTTAATACTAAGAATGGCTGTAGACAGGACAAGTTTATAGTCCACCACTACCATCATCACCACTACCACCTCTCAGACCCTGTCCCATGCTCTTGAAGAATCTGGCTTCTTTCCTTAACTTTAGCCCCATGGTTAAGTGTAGTTTGTCTTTTCTTCATCAATATGTGCTCTTCTCTATTCCATTCTCTTAAGATATTAGTATGGGAATTAAGAGATGATCATTTAATACTAAAGATACAAACTGATACTAAGGCGGTGGCCATATAATGAAATTTTATACACTATCATTTTGTACATACCTGTCATTAGGCAGAATTCTGCTGAGTATTTACATTATGCCTTGAACAAGGTGATCAGAATGCTTTTCTTTCTTTAGCTTTTAAGATTCCTAAACTATTTTTCTTTTGAAATAGCATGCAATATCTAGTGCCATGTTCTGCATATAGAGTGCTCAGCAATGAAATAATTCTTTCTTGACATAGGCACCAAACCCAGAATGGGTGAAGGAAACAAACAGAAGTAAAGCAAATGTAAAGGATACCAGAACAGAGAGTAATCAAATCAGTCTCAATTTTAAAATGGTAATAATTTCAGTCATATTTTTCATAAGCTGGAAATTTGAACAACTTGAGAACCAGAACTATTTGCTTTCATCTCTGAAAAGTTAGACAAAGTCAACCAACCAACCAAGTAATATGCCTGTTGGATGATGATAAATCTAAATCTGACAGGAAATACTGTTTTTTCACTCCTAGGAAATAATCTAACAAGACCCAAAATACATATAATTTTTTGCTTAAAGAAATTATCCCCCTCCTCTTTACTATCCTCTGTTCCTATACTGAAAATCAACACCTTAAATTTTGATAGCACTTTATAGTTTCAAAATGCATTCACATTAAAATACATTTAAAGTACATTCAAATTTTACAGGATGCTCACACAACCTTGTTATGTATATTATCACCCCCTTTTTACAGATGAGAGAAGAACAATCTCTCAGAGGTTAAGTGACTTAGTCGAGGTTACACAGTTAAAGGCAGAATCCCAACTTCTCACTCCCAAGATAGTGAACCCTCAGGGTTCTACATTATCCCTTTAGACCTTTTATCAGTCAAGGTCCAGAAATCACACTATAACTGAAATGAGGACATTTTTAATATAAAGAATTAATAACTAGTAAAAGGGGAGTGAATACTAAGAGAGAAAAAGAGATCACTAAAGCATACAGGAATAGTGGATTTAGGGAACAGCCAGTACCTCCAGGGCTGCCATGGAGGAAATAACTTAGAACCATCCCCATCCCTGCCCTCTACCTTAAAAGCCTGAGAGACAGAACTTACTGGAGATAATGTGGCTGTGGCCTACCTAATGGCCAAGAAATTCATTGAGGTGTCACAGACTGGACTGTGAGGAAACCACCAACTGGAGTGCCTGTTAAACTTGCTAGGAAGCCACACACTGGGATGCCAGTAAGGCTCATTAGGAAGCCACATACTGGGAGCCAGCACACTTACCAGAAGGTGTGAAATACTTATCTCTTGCACACCACTGGCCAGAGAGCCACCCACTGTAGGGAAAACTCAAATACGTATGGCCAGGATTATCACCTGACCCTAAACTGCTTGATGATGTAATTGGCCTACTGCTAGGCTACCGCTTCCATACCTGTAGGAAATAAGCTATTATTGCCTGAGTTACTATATAACTCAGTGCTCAGTTACTCCACTCAGTGCTCTAGGTGGAGGCAGAGACAGAGGTGGACTATGGACTTGCAGACTGCTGGATGCAGACATGATTCCAGTGTTTAACCTATCTCTGTGAGATAAAAGCTGCTATAAACCCTTTTACCTGAAGAACCATCTGTTGTCACACCGAATCCACAGTGAATTTGCCAGGGGGCTGAAACCCTCATGCAAGACACACTATACCATAGGAGTGAGAAGAAAAGCACTGGAACCAGGAAGAGGCCCTCCTTCTTAATGCATTGACCTTCCAGCACCTTCTACTGACAAATCCTAACAGACAGCAAAGATCTATTGCCAGGTCCAAGCTCTGATATCACAATTCAGAGCAAAGAAGATAAATTAGGAGCTGAGAAGCACTACATTAGCAGGGACCCACCTCAATGACTCTCTAGGGTTCTCAAGGGTGAATGCTTTTATACTAAACTCCAGCTCCATTTGTTTCCTTTTCCCTAACTACCCCTACAATAAATGCAGACCCAACTTCTGGGGACACTGTCCTGATTGGTGGTATGACACATAAGTGCATGAGGAGAGAGTACAGTGCAGTAATTGAGACCAAGTCTGGTGCCAAGCATGTGGGTCTGAGTATTAGTTTCACCATAGACTTAAATTTGTGGTCTTGCCAAAGTTAATCACTGAATGCTCAGTTTCCTTAACTATAAAAGGGGATGATATAGTACCTACTTTATTAAGATATTGGAAAATAAATTAATACATGCAAAGCCTACAGAACATTTGGAATATAGTTAGAATTTGATAAATATTAGTATTATCTATGCATGTAGTTTGTAATTGGTGTTTAAAAATACATATTCAGCTCTCATTATTGATTTCCACTTAGGGCTGTGTCTCATAATGCTAAAACCCAGCTTCTTTGGGTGAGACTGGGCTATGCTACAAGAAGTCTTGCCCACTCCTGGGCCTTGCTGAAGCTCTGGGTTCAGATGGTGGCCCTGACCCTGGCTCACTGCATAATCTTCAGTGACAGCCAATCCAGTGGGGTTCCATTTTTTCAAGGGAAAAAAGACACATGGTTAAACAAACCATCTTTCTTTAAAAAACTCTCTTCCAGGTCTGACTAAATTTGATAACCCTCTTCCCCAAGGAATGAGTTACACTTGAGAGGGAAAGAGGAAGGAAATTACCATTTTTCAGTGTCTACCCACATGTGCCAGGCAAGCACTTTGCATACCTTACCTGATTTCACCCTCATCTAGTCCTATCAGATTAGTACTTTTAACTCTATTTAACAAATAAGGAAACGGAGGCCCGGATAGGTTAAGCAATTTACTCAAAACCACACTCTTGGTAGCAGAGCCTGAATTCAAAGCTGGCCTATTTGCGCCGACTAAACAATTTTTATTGTACGGCTTGCCTCCCACACTATCTTCATCTCAGACATCAAGAATCTTAACTGCTCAGTGCCTCTCAGACTTTGCTTTAAAGAGATGAGTGGGTGTGCGACTTTTCCCTTTCTTGAACGTATCATTTGAAAGTAAAGCAAGTGAAATTCATTTACCAGTTACAGCAATTTTTAAAATCACTCTTAACATCTTACAAGGCATTAGAGTTTGAAAGTCAGCAGCCCTCCTCCTCCTTGAGCCCATCCTCACCTCTTCCGGGCTGCAATCTTGGTGAAGGGAAGGGGGCCTGGTTGTGAGCCAGCGAGCTGGGTTCAGCCTCGATTCTGCCGCCACGTTCACCGTCGGAGCTTTCTTTTCTTTCTTTACAGCAGGTGGCTGTCGGGTCGGGTCGGGTCATCTTAAGGTTCCTTCCCGGGGTAGCAGCCGGGTCTGAGGGCTCTCCGGGGCGAGGGCGTGGCCCGGCCACCTCGGCCGCAGTTCTCTGGTTTTGGCCCTGACCATTTCTCTGAGGAGGATGCTCACTGCAACTGCCCCCGCCCCTTACCCTAAAGCCCCAGTATTTCCGCTTTTCCCAACAAGAAGCGAAGCCCCTTCCCCGCCGCCGCGAGATTGCCTTTCACCACAACTCCGCCCCTCCGCCAAGTGCGCCCGGTCTGACCCCCGCTGGGCCTGCCCCGGGCCTGTGCTGCGGCTTCGCCCGCCTCGCTCTCTGGCAGCGCGCCCAGCCTGCAGTTTTCTAACTTTCCGCTCCTCGCAGGGGGAATTCTGAGAACTCCGCAGGGAGTTTGACTGAAACGTGGAGACAAAGCCGCTCTACACAGTGAACTCCTACGCCTCCCCCGGCTCCCGGCCTGTTCCCGCAGTCCATGCCGGGTCCCGGCCGCCCGCCCGGCGTCCTCACGGCAGGATCCCGTGCCTGGAGCCTCGCCGCGCTCGGGCCGCAGCCCCGGGCACTGGGGTGCGCCACGCGCCCGGGTCTCGCTATTTCTGCTCGAGCCGAGCCTCGGTCTGAGAAACTCCGGGCGCCCTCAAACGCTCGGGATATCCCGGCACACCGCTCGGCCGCGCACAGGCTGAAGAAAGGTCCGCACTGGGCTCACAGCCTTCCTGCCGGCCTCCCCACGCCGGGCCTCGGTTCCCCTCCTTTCCCACTCCCGCCTCCTCTCGCAGGCTGCCAGGCGGACCCAGCCTGCCTCTCTCTCCGCCTTCACTACCGGGTCAAGCTGCGGAGGGAGGGAGCCGAGACGGCGGCGAGCGGCTCCCCACCGGCGCGCGCGCGCCCCTCCTCCCCTCCAGCCGGCGCCCTCCTCCTCAGCCACCTCCCCTGCTGCCAGTACTGTACAACTAGTACGCACACACACACACACTCACACATACACTCGCACGAGCACGGACCCTGCCGCTGCGGCTACCATAGATATCAGCTAACAACACACAGCCAGGCGCGCGCTCCCACTCGCACCACGCAGGAGTGGCCCCCGGCATCCCTAGCCCTTCTTCCCCACCCCCACCCAGCAGCTCACCCGCTCGGCCACCGCGCTCGGGCTGCCACCGCCGCCGCCGCCACGGCTCTCCTCCGCTGCGGGGCCACAGCCTTGAGTGTCATTCAAGGGACAGCACAACCTCACCCGAGCTCTCCTACCTCTGCCCAGCGTCCCTCTCATCCTCCCCCGTCCTCGTCCACACTCCATCCAGAGAAGAGGGAAAGCACCGCGGAGAGGGAGGTGGAAGGCAAAGCCGGCTCTTCTCACCTTTTGGCCCCCTCGCTCCTCATCCTCATTCTGTCACCGCCAATTCTCCTGCCCCAAAGGACCCCCTCGGGAGCTGAGGCGACTCGCCCCACTGCCATGTCCAAAAGCTTGAAAAAGAAAAGCCACTGGACTAGCAAAGTCCATGAGAGTGTCATTGGCAGGAACCCGGAGGGCCAGCTGGGCTTTGAATTGAAGGGGGGCGCCGAGAATGGACAGTTCCCCTACCTGGGGGAGGTGAAGCCCGGCAAGGTTGCCTATGAGAGCGGCAGCAAGTTAGTGTCGGAGGAGCTGCTGCTGGAAGTGAACGAGACCCCCGTGGCGGGGCTCACCATCAGGGACGTGCTGGCCGTGATCAAACACTGCAAGGACCCCCTCCGGCTCAAGTGTGTCAAGCAAGGTGAGCGCAGCGGCTTTCTCGGAGCTTTGCCGGGCGGCTGGAAGCGGAGGGCACTGGAAGGGTGGGCTCGCGTGCGAAAGGGGGTGTGTTGCGCGGTGGGGGGCAAGGTCGAGAGAGTACCGGCAGAGCAGCAAGCCTTGCAGGGCATCCGCATGGGGGACTTCGTGGGGTGGGGGGCAGGTTGCGGTGTGGTGTGCAACTTTGCGCAGTTATACCCTCACCTTCGGGAGGTGTTCGGCCTTGTGTGACCTCAGAGGTGCCCGAGAGCTCCCGGGACAAATTGAATGTGCGTCAGTAGTGTCGCCCGCAGTGGATGAAGAGCTTTTAGGGAACGAAGGAAGGGATAGAGGAAGGAAGGAAGGCAGGAAGGAAGGGACGGAGGAGAGAAAGAGGGAGGAAGGAGCAACTTGAGAGTGAAGCGGCATCACCAGCCGGAGTAGCGGGGCGAGGGAAGAACTGCGCCCCCCGTTTCGGAGCTGGACTGGGGACGCCGAGGTCCGTAGCCATCCCCGAGGGCTCCCTGAGCCACTCGCTGACGAAGCAGGGAAGGGGCAGGCGACTTTGGACGGTCGGACGGTTCTTCCTTAACTTTCCCCCCGGCTCACCCCTGCCCCCTCCCCCGTCCACGGTCGCGTCATGTGGGCACCGCGCGTCACGTGCGCACTGACTAACCCGGGGGCTCACCCCGCGCGGGCCCGCGAGACGGCTGGAAGGCGGTGCGCAGCGGCGAGCGGGTTCCTGTGCTGGGGGCTCGGGAGGAGAGGTGGTTACCGGAATGTAGTTTACTCGGGGGTTGCCTAGGTTAAGTGGAAGTTCTCTGAGGTTGGACTCTCCTCTGGCTTCGCGTTTGAGGGGTGTGTTTCTAAGGAATTGGATGGAAAAGCCTTCAGGTTACATACAGCTCAGGCGTCCTCAGCCTCAGTTGCAGGCTGTGATGGGGACTTAGGGGCACTGGGACCTTGAAGAACTCTCGCCAACTCTGTTTTTGCTTGAGAGAAAATTATGGGCCTGAAGGAGGAAAGAGCGAGATAAAGTTTGGAAAGAGAAAAATTTTAACTAGAATAAAGTAGTGTATCCTTGTTTCCCACATGCGATCGCATAGGTTTTGTAGCACAAATGAACTTCATGTGCGTTTTCTATGGATATGTGCATATTCATATCAATCTAAAGGTTTGTTGCTTATGTTACATTATTTGTCCTGCCTCAGAGATGAAATGAGCATGTCATTGCCTGCATTTTGAAGAACCACTTAATTTTACTGTACGACCATGAAAAAGCACTCTTAGGGAGATGGTCTCTATAAAAACCAGCTTTAAGAGTAAAGTGAAAAAAGAAGTCTTCCGCTAAATTTCTTAAATGTAATTTGCCATACAAGAAAATGTTTTCACTGCAAATTCTTGAGTATTAATAATAGCTGATGACTTAAGATAGGCTGGTATAAACACTGACTTGGAGGTCAACACAGCTCAGTAATGTAAGAAACTGAAGAATATGAGTTAGGTGGCAAGGCCAATAAGGTATGAATCTGAAGAATGTGAATTAGGCTCAAATGTAGGGATTCATGTTAACATATTTGATATCATGATACTATGTTTTAGCAATAGATATAAATGTAAACCTCCAGTTTTGAATCCCAGAAATTCACTGCACAGTTAATGACAATGGTTTTGTTGACAACAAGCTTGGTATTTGTAGTGGAAAGTGGCTGCAAAAGTTAATGCATTGTTAGATTGGATTATTTATAGTATCCTAATTAAGGAAGTGATTGTCCTATTACAGTTTGCAGTTTTGACCACATTTTAGTATTGTATTCATTCTGAGCACTGCATTTTGAGATGGACCTTAGCAAACTAACTCTAACAGCAAGAATGTGTTCAGAAAAGAAAGATTATTGGGCATTTTAGATATAGTCTATAAAATCCAGTGTAAGGACTTGAAAAAGTGACATCATAAAGAAGCCAAGTAAAGAGAAGGGATTCTGACTATCCCGTGATACTCTGTAGAGCAAAACTGAGATGAATCTATGGAAATTATTAAAGGATGAAGCATCTTTACCTTCATCCTGAAGATGAGCTTTGTAACAGAGCTTTCCAAAAATCTGTAGGCTGTATTGCAAATTTATGAGGGCCCCATCATTGTGGGTGTTCATGAAAATGCCAGAATGACCATATGATATGGTATCCTATGTAATTTGGAGTCCTGACTAGATGTCGTTTAAATCCTGCCATGATTTGATCCAAGATAGTCTCTGATCAGTCAACTTATGTTTTATAT
Organism: Manis pentadactyla; assembly: GCF_030020395.1. Taxonomy (NCBI): domain Eukaryota; kingdom Metazoa; phylum Chordata; class Mammalia; order Pholidota; family Manidae; genus Manis; species Manis pentadactyla. The sequence continues at coordinate 63,070,240 of NC_080025.1, read as the reverse complement.
TTTATTTAGAAGATTATTGATTTTAGAACTCATGGAATACACATCTAAAGTGATATATTTAGTAGAAAAATCTCTTTTCATTCTGTATTAACCCTCAGTTCTGGGTTTCACTGAGATTGATGCTTGCAATGATGTCCACCAAGCCCCCACAGGAACTTGATTCACCTCCTGAATCACTGTTGACCAAAACAGAAAAATAATTTCTTCTTTTAGCTTTTGTGGAAATTATAATCCTCTTGTATTTTCTATATATGGTGATTCATATATACTATTCCCTGTTGAAAACATTCTTTCCCTTGTTAAAAGGTTTATTTTTATTGTCATTGTAAGCAAAGTGAAATTTTCAGAATCTTAAATATAGTGCCTTTATGTCTTGGGTTTTACTAGAGACTTCACTTGCTGGAGAAGTATTTAGAAACTCTTGGCTGAGTAGTTTTATCTCTAGGGAGCTGATAACCTAGCATAGCTGAAAAACTTAAACATGGTTTGTTTAGCACTTGTATTTTTAAAATATTAATGAGATAATTGATTTTTGAGGATTCATTCTAACATTGGGTATTACACAAAAGTACATATTCAGTTGAGCTACGGCAGATTTAGCAAAGAAAAGGAGACATTTGAATGACAAAAATATTGATAAAAAATCCACCAGATAAAATTGCATTGTTCACTCAATTTTTATTTACTTGTTTGACTATTTTTATATTACAGTTGTCATAATTTTAAAAGAAGGTGAACTACTCAGATTTTAAGATATACTGAACAAGGTAGATATATCGTAATTTTTCTACATTATTTAAATGTCTTTAAAACCAATTTTGTAAGTCATTTTATTAAATTCAGAGGACTCCCTTATTAATTTTAGCTGCTTTTAATCCACACAGTGATGAAACATGTATGAAAAATGCCATTATTGTCACACCCAATTATTTTGTATATATAATGACTTTTCCTTTCCTTACCAAAGTATTTAATTCTAAATTAACAATTCTGTTTGATAATCTCATTAATGCTGCACACACAGTTGAGGGAATTTTCTTGAGTGATTTTGAGATTTATGCTGAAGTGCTAAAGGTTTTTCTTTCTTTCTCTTTTTAAAGTTTGCCACTAAAAGTGCACAGCAGCCAGTTATATAGACCATTATGTCCTACATTCCCTGCACTATGTCTGCTACTGCACCTAATCCCACATGGAGACCTACATCGCCTGGACTTATTTTCCCATTTAGGATAACACAATGGAAAATAAAAGGCAAAAAGTTTTCTAATTCTTTCCATGTGGAAGAAGGACCAAATAAGGCCTTTGAAATTCAGTTTGAGAAAAGATATACATTGCTTTCCCTCCTATTGCTCCTTTCAGAGATGCCTTCAAAGGAGAGTAGATCCACATTTATTAGGAGTCATGCTTCCTTTTGACTGACTTCAGGCTGTTATCATAGAGTTAAACCTCTGTGCTTTTTATTTGGAAAAGTAAAACCAAATTTTGTCAAATTTTCTCCAGTAAAGATTAACTTTCCTCCATAGAAATTTAAGGATATATTTTGTTGACCAGTAAACAATAAAATTGTTTAAACAATTTGATCAGTTAGTTATTTTATAATAAAATATCTTTAATATTTTGGAATAAGTTTAATGAGACAGTTATCTTTGGGCATAGTTTATGGGGATTGCTACTGTTTTTTTTGGTATATGTAAATAATTTAAATGGTATGACCTTGAATGTTAAATATGATTGTGTACTTTTTATGTGTGTTTTTTAATGAGAGTAATTTCAGGGTAACATCACACGTTAAGTATTTAAGTGCCACCATCTTTGCTCTTAACATTTATATCCCATAATCTTTTGGCATGTTTGTTATGCTCACTTTCCTTTTTTAGTTGTTTGAAACTCACGCATTCTCTTTAATAGTGAGCAAAAAGTCTTCACATTTGACACCCTGACTGCTTATAGTTTATTCCAAGATATTGGTCATTTTGAGCTAGTGACATATAAGATGTTTTTAACTTTCAACATATTTTACTGTTAATTGTAGACAAAATATATGAAATGATTGACTAATACTATGAGTAATTTTCAGGTAGTACTCTTGAGGTTTTTCTGTAGAGTAAAACAGATCCTTTTCTTTGAAAAGCATTAATGTGAAGAGTAATGCCATCAAATGGAATGGAACATATTCTCACCTTTTAGAAATAACTCCCACTGATGTTGCCTTTATGTGTAGAGATCTGCTGTTTTATATTTATTTTATATTTTAGCCATAGTTTATTTTCACTCTTAATCTATTCCCTTTGTACCAATATCTTTTCTCCTAAACAGTTGGTGAATATATATTGACTCATTTACCCGAGGTTTGCCAAGCATAGAAATCCTATTGGAATTCACTAATTTAAGTTTAGGATATGTGAGTAGGGATACAAGTATCACGTTTTAAGGCTGAATTCTTCTCAGCTAGAAATCAAGTACCTCATAAAGAAGAGCAGTAACAAAACATTTAATTGTTAAGTGTTCACAGTCTATCATATATAAAAAGAAAAATACATCAAAATTCAATAAGAAATTTACTTGGCATTTGTGAGAATGTCAGTAGCACGATATAAAAAATTCTGTATAGTAGCACTTTCAAGATGAAGCAACCTCTAGCCCCCCCAATTATTTCAGCATTTTAGTTGAATTAATCCCATCTTAGAATTCAATAGAAACCTATAACCTTGAAGCTCCAGTGTCCAATACTAATTTTTAAAAATCTTTGATAGTTACAGTCTATTTATCACAAGAAGCATCCCATGGAAAAGGATGTTGTAGCTTCCTTAGTATTGTGCCTTTAAAAAAATTTATTCCATTCCAATCCCAGCTCTCTCTCTTCTGTCTCCATTAAAGACTGATGTGATATTTCTTTTAATGTAAAAATAGACTTAATTAACATTATATAGATAATTTAGTAATAGGTTTATGATTACTGCAGTCACAGTAAAAAGAGTTGCATAGAGATATGCATCTGCTAAAATCTGTTGTAAAATGCTCATATCATCATAGGGAATTAATAATTTCTTCAACTGACATATTAAGTCTTAAAAAGGATTTCAGTTGGGGGTTAACTTTTTAAAAATTTAAAACATTTGTATTAAGTGTAATATATGGTATTGGATAGTCAAGAGAAAGAGAAAAAGTCTTCCTTCTTGGACAACTGATCGAATATGAATTCAAATTCAGCCAATGTATTTTCAAAGATCCAATAGTCTAATGAGAAGGTATTTTAAATGAATGAATTTATTTCAGTATTTATAATTATATGTCTTGCTGTATCTTGGAAAACATTTCTCCTTGTAATTATTATATGCATTCATGTGAGGTTTTGTGTTGTTTTTGGTTATTTTGGTTTACTTAAAAAAAAAGTCACTCAATACCATGGCAGTCTTCAAGTATCCAATAACAGCCAAAAGAAAATATGTGAGAGAAGAAAAAATAAACCTTTATAGTGTGACATGAAAGATATTTTGTATATATTGATTTTTTAAAGATCAAATTTGTGGAAAAAATTTTTGAATCTCTTAACTGCTTTTAGTGAAACTCATGCATATGAAATCAGTGGTTTTTCCATAAATAATCATGGATTTTACTAAGTGAATCTGAAAGTAGGAAGAAGAACGTTTGTTTTATTTAAAAAGGTGTATATTTTACTCATTGATTTTTCACATTACATTGTGTCCAAGAGTTTCTTAAAACATGAATTTCCTAAATGCTGCATTGAATTATTTATTTTGCCATGGATTATGGGTAGCCTAAAAGCTGTTTGCACTTTACATTGTCACTTAGCAAATCATAGAGATTGAGTAAAAATGTTAGGTGCAAAAAAAAATTATATATATTTTAACATTCATTTTTCATTTTACAGGTGAACAGTATTGCTTATGCTAGTATTTTATAATGCTGTACACAGGAAGGTAAATACTTAGCTGAAATATATATAAATACCAGGATAACAAGTGCTGTAGAAACCCACAGATTAATCGAGCAACACATCCTAAATTTGTCAAAATTTGATCAGCTGGATTGCAAACATGAGCAAGTTTCAGGGATATGAGATACGCCAGTGCTGCATTGGTGGGGCATTATGGTCAGTCCACAGCTGCCCCTGTTTGTCTGTCTTTGCAGACTGTGTTATAAGGATGTTAAGGCAACCTTCCTTGTCTTGCCAATAGGCTTTCAGCCCCAGACAAGTTCACTATGGATTCAGTGAGACCGAGGAATGACAATGGAACATTCTTGGGGTAAAAGGTTTTATTACCCGGCTTGTTCTCTTGGGGATAGGTTAAGCACTAGAATTACCTCTGCATGCAGCAGTCTGCAGGTCTGTAATCCTTCGTCTCTGCCTCCACCCAGAGCACTGGGCAGAACTCTTTATAATAGAACTCAGTCACTAATAGCTTGTTGCTTACAGGTGTGGGAGCAGTAGCCTAGCAGCAGGCCAGTTACATCATCAAGTAGTTTAGGTCAGGTGAAGATCCTAGCCATAGGTACTTCAGTTTTCCCCACACTCCTAGACAAAGTTTCTTCAAGACAGAGCCAGCATTTAGGATTAAAGGGTCACTAAAGCCTCTCAAAAGTCTTGGCTTATGTCCAGAAGCACCCTGGGCGTGAATCTTGCTTTCAGGCAAGTCAGGTACTTAAGGGGTGGTCGTTTTGTTAGTGTTAAGATGGGTTTAAATAGAAGTTGAACTTCCTCTGGAAGAACAAGAATATTATTAAGATGCTCTTACCTATCTGCACTTAGAATACTAAAATCTTTCTTAGTATTTCTTATGAAGTATTATCTGTAGCTGGATCTCCTTTTCCTGTTTAGTTGGAAGTACCTACCTATGCTTTCCTTTTCTTTAGTTCAGTGTGGGAGAGTTACTCTAGTGAACAACAAATTTATTCTGCTTCTTTATATACATAGAACACACATACATATACTCATGCACGTGGGCACACGCACACGTTTTTCAAATCCTAAGGTTCAATGCCAGTTTTTAAATCAATAGTCCCAGGAAGGCATTTATGCATATGAGAATACAGTCTTATTTTAGGGAAAGTGTTACATAAAATTATTCCACATGTGACAAATCTAGCTGAAAAGTTTTCATAATCACCCATTAATTTTCAACTTAATGGTGTTTTTAACCCTATTAGCGCTGATAATGAGAGACCATAAAAAATAGTGAAATAGGTACCCAGATGATTTCTATATTTCAGTTAAAAAGTGAAAATGTTATATTTTAATAGTTTGGTTATTTTTATTTACATTGCCAAGTAGCCTGTGGACTACATAATGCCTCGGATAATGTCTTTAATGTTAATGTAACAAAAGATGGGGCAGGAACAAGAGGCATGCTTATTCATGAACTTGCATAACATTTGTGGAGTGTTTTAAATTTTTATTGATTGAGATGTCTCAGAGTAAAATTAGAGGACTGGATCCAACATGCTAGGGATAGATGGTATATTAAAATTCTGAAGAAGTAATCACTTAAAAATGAATTGAATAATTCCTAACTTATAGGTGTATAGTTAAAATTCTGGTACTCATGTTGCTTTACTGAGAAATTAAAAATGTCCAGACAAACTAAGTGTGATTAGCATGGATCCTAAGAGCTTTTGTTATGAAATGGGGAGTATAAGATTTTGAATTACACTAATGTTTTAAATTTAAAGCTGTTTTCTTTATGTCAAATTAATTCGCCATGGAGTGACACTGTACATGAATTTATAAAGTATATACATACCATTAATCTGATAAAAACTATGTAAAATTAGTTTCCTTCATGGTCCAAATAATAGGCTAACTTACTATGCTGAATCAATAAAATGCCCTTTTTGTATTCTCATCCCAAGTCTCCTTTTTAAAATTAATTGAAAAATCTTCATTGTGTAATGTGAAAGCATCATGGCACCTTTATCCTTTGGAAAAATGGACTCCTTTAACATTTACTAAAGAAATGCTTTTGCTTCAGTTGACTATGCTTCAGACAGACGTTAGAAAGCCACAAAGTTATTAGAGAGACACTGTTTGTTGTCTACCTGAAATGTATTCCTTCTCTCTTCCTCTCTTCCCTCCTTACTAACGGAATGCCAGTTTTGTTAAAGTATCCACATGTTGACATACAGCTATGCCATTTGTGTTTCATATTAAGTTGGCTTCATCCCAAGGTCATGAACTTAGACTAGTCTAAACCAAGCATGGTAATTCCATCTTTTTGCCAGTGGTTGTTTTAGGAAATGGCTTAACACCCAGTTCTAAGTAATGAAAAGTAAGGTCCCCTTGGGGACTTCTTGAGAAATTTCGTAATTCTTAAAATAAGATCCTGAACAGATCTGTTCACTTTATCTGTGAAAGTTGCTGCACATGGAAGTGATGCCTGGAGCAGCTGTAGCCATCTTGTGATCATGAGGAGAGCTAGCCAAAAGGCAGACAATGGCAGGACAGAGTGACTAAAAGCCACAGGCTCCTTGATGAACCGCTAAAATAATGAACCCAGTACTATCCCTATCTCAGGACTTCTTGCTATTGAGGTAATAGTACACAAGGTATTTTAAGCCATTTAGATTGGGTTTCTGTTATTTTGCAGCCAAAATCTTCTGATTGATATAACTGAAATTGTATAAAAAAATAGGTATTTCATTTTTATTTTATTATGGGAATATTGGTGAAGATTTCTTTTAAAAAGAGAAATCTATTTGGAGAAAAAAGTTAAGATATATTCTCCTATTATATATAAGCTTGGTCAAATTCTAGGTATGTCTCCATTACCTCATTCAGTTTTGCTCTGGTTGGTCTTCTGTTTTAAATTCCAGAAAATTTTAACCATTCTGAAATAAAATATGCAGGACTACAAATTCATTTTAACGTTATCCAAAATAGAACATAATCAAGAAAACAAATCAGCTACAAAAATATACCCACAATGCATGCCAAAACCAAGCTGAAATGTTTTTTGAATTATATACGACTTACAAATGTCTGTGTCATTGATTCAAGAGTGTATATAATTATAAACTGACTCATCAAAAATGTTCCAACTCCATTTTTCCAGGACTAGAATTCATTTACTTATTATTCAACATTTATTGGTAACTTATTCTGTTGCAAGCACTGTACTAGAGACTGGTGGTAAAAACACAAATAAGACTTCATTAAGATGTCATCGCAAGTAGTTTGCCCTGGGATATGTCTGTGTGACCTCAGTTAAAAGTCATTAAGGAGGAATTTCTTTTATCTTGTAAAGATATCTTCCATGATGTAATCAGAATAAAAGATAACATTTTGAGGAAAAAATATGGTTTTCAGGGTTTTTTATATTCTACATCATGAATTATAATTTAAATAGTTACATGAATTCTCTATGTATATATTTTTAATGTTGTACTTATGTTCCAGGTACTGTGCTAGATAGTGACAATAGAAAGGTTTGTAAATCTTGAAATGCACAGGAATTTCACAGTGTAGTGTAATAATCAAGAGCACAGAGCTTTGGATACAAATAGATGTGGATTCCATTTATACTTCTTCCTCACACTAGATGTGAATTGAACAAATTAACTTTGCATATCTATGTATCAGTTCCTTCCTTTGTGAAATAGGTATCATTACAGAACCTACTTCATAAAGATGTTGTGAGAATTACATGTTATAATGCCTGTAACATGCATAGCCCAGGGCCTGGAGTGTAGGCTCAGTACTGTGTGTATACTACATTATATATATATAATGTAATGTGTTTATATAATGTTTGCTCTTATAATTGTATAGTATATATTAATATTTGGTTTAGTAATGATTATAAGTAATAATTTTCAATGCAATTAAATGTTTCAGAAAACCGGTGCTTAGGAGAAGGGCACCTGGTTTCTTCTGAGGTTTCATGCTACATTTCATGGAGAAGAGAGTATCTAAGTAGGAGATCTGGCAAGGAAGATAGAACTCTTACAGAAAAAAACAAGGAAGCATTGATTTAAGGGTTTCAAGGAATGTGATAGTTTCAAAGTATTAAAGTTTGGAATATAATATGGGCAGTAGTAATATATGAACTTGGGGGATTAAATGGGCCAAGCCATCATATAGTACTGAATGATGAGCCACTGAGTATTATTAATTATCATTATTATTAATAGCAAACATTTGTTCAGTGCTTACTATATGTCAAATATTTTTCTAAACACTTTAGATAAATGTTAATTAATTTAATCCTCATAGTCTATAAGGTAGGTATTGTCAAGCCCACTTTGCATATAAGAAAACTTGAACCTGAAAAGATTAAGAAAGTTGCACAAAACCACATAATAATTAGCAGAGCCAGGATTCAAATACATTCAGTGCTCTTAACAACCATGCCAGCTTGCTTGTTTGTGCTTGTCTTTTAAGAACAGAATTGACACTGTTGTTTTTCCAGCAAGAGGAGACATACATAGTCAATGAAGAGACCTAATTAAAGGAGGTTGAAGATGCAGGAGGACCATTTAGGAGGCTACAGAGTTATCTAGAGGAGAGGTTTTGAGGTTTTGAATCATTATAATGAGGGTAGGAATGGGAAAGAGAGGACTGAGTCAAGAAATATGTATAGATGGCAAAATTGTCAGTACATGTGAAGGATAGGGACAAAGAGAAAAAAATCTTGTTTGACTTTCTGGTTTCTGACAGGTGGTGTCAATCATTATAGTGCAAGTAGATTTGGATAGAAGGTAATTTGTGTTATGTTTAATATGAGGTCCTTCAAAAAGAATTCAAGTGGTGGGCATCTGAACATCCCACCCTTAAATGTGGAAGAATAGTTGGGGCTGTATGTGTAGTTTAGGGAATATGGTTATCCAGTGAGAGACTGTTAAGGCAAAAAGAACAAAGAAATGCTCTGGCAATTTATGTTTAGAAGTCAAGGGATCCCAAGGAAGAAACTAAGGCTGTTATCAGAGCAGTCTTAACATTGAGTGAATGGACAGCACAAACACAGCAGAAATGGTTAGAAAGATTATATCTGGAATACTTCTGTTGCATTTTGCAAAAAATAGAGATTACCCTTGTTTGGTACATGTCAGTTAAGTGGGTGGTTCAGAAGAGTCAGACATCACAGGGTGGAAGAGTGAATAGCAGTTGGGAAAATGGAAATCTCATGTGCGTCATACTCCTTCAAGAAGCTTGCTTAGTAGAAAAGGATAGTGAACAGCTGCTCTCCAGGGGACGGTTAATAGGGGCTGAGTGGTGTGTGTGTGTGTGTGTGTGTGTGTGTGTGTGTTATGATGGAAGAGACTTGAGTGTGAATCTGTGTCACATAAATATATTTTTTCCACCAATATAAATATATTCTAGCAAATTAAGATCCTTTGAATGATTAATTGAATAAATAATTATTCATTATATTTTTGTGGTTTGTCATGCTAAAGCTAGGTCCTGGCAATAAAATAATAGGAGTTAGACCCCTACCCTCCAAGAATACAAAGGAAAGGCAGTCATGTACAAAGTTAACCTTAAGATATTGAGTCTTAGTGGAATGATACAGAAATAAACATGTTGCTTTTAGAGCAAATAGGGAAAAGAAGAAGCAAAGGAGTATAATATAGAGAGTGTGGATCCTGGGGTCAGAGGGCAGAGCTGGATTCCAGTCCCAAGTGTATTGCTATAACTTCCTTATGGGGGGATCAACTTTCTTTGAGCCTTATTTTCCTCATATGTTATAGAATAGTTGGTAGAATCAAAGAAGATAATGCATGTTGAAATGTAAAATTTTTAGAGCAGTTCAGTTGGAAATGTTATTACTCAAAGATGGAGGGTCACTGGAGGTGGTGGGTGGGGTGTGCCTCAGAGCTTACAGGATGGTTGAGAATGGATCCAAAGTGTGAGTGGGAGTTCAGGGTGGGAGGTGTAGAAAGCTGGGAGAAGAGCATGCCCAAAGGTGGGGGAGGGTGAAAAATGACCCTTTTGTGCAGGGAACTCAGTAGAGATCAGTGCGGCCAGAGAAAGGGGTACCTGAGTACTTCTGGTGGCAACTAAAGACTTTCCAGAAAGGAAAGTTGGAATCACATCAGGAAGGCCTTAAACAAAAACCTAGAGTTTGGACATTATTCTTTAGATGAGTAAAGCCACTGAAGGTGTTTGAACAAGGGAGAAGCATAATCAAAGTGGCTGAGATTTGTTTGTTTGTTTTTGTGGGGTTAGGGAAGAAATTTGTTTTGAGGTATGTATTGAGTGGTGAAGAAACTGAGAGTAAGGCCTCAAGTCTGGTATCAGTAGCAGGAATAGAGGGTCATGAACTCATGACTTTTTCACATATTTTAGAGGCAGGATGAATAAGAATTTATATCCAATTGAATGAAGGTGGTGGTGAAGGGGAAGAGGAGTCAGAGATGAGGATGACTTGGGAGTGGGTATGTGCAATAGATGAAGATGTCAGTAACTACAGAGATTAAAATTTAATCTCTAGGGGAAATGGCTTCAGGCTGTTCTAGAAATAAAAAAATTCTATCTTTGACAACTGCAGAAGCAGCAGCACATGACTTTCAGTATATTTTGGCTCTTGGTGAATAAGTAATGTGAATTATATTCATGAGCTATTTTACTTCAAACAGTGTAGAGTAGGCATTAGAGTTAGAGATAGTGAGTTAGCAGAATTAAGTTATAAAATGGCCTATTTTTTATTTTTAGCAGATTTCATTTCATTTTGCTTCAGTTGATATCACGTATCAACAGAATGAGTGGAGAAAAATGAGTGCCTGGCAATATATTGTGTTTGAGGTAGCTGGCAGATGGCAAATTTCTGATGTTCAAAAGTTCACATACATAGAGAACTCACAAAATTGTTGGAGCTGCAGATTGGAGAGTTTAGTGACACTGTTTTTACAGAGGTAAGCTGCAGGACTTCAAGAACTATGGTACCATTAGAAGAGTTTTGAGAGTGAGGAGAAGCCAAGAATGGGAATTTGAGAAATGCCTGTATTTAACAGGCGTGCAAAAAGATTCTTCTTTGCTTAGTACTTCTGACTTGGAAGGGGGAAACATAGATCTTTAATAATATACTAACCAATCTTCTTAAATTGGATTCTTCATAATGTGTATTTGTCATACATAGATTTTTTATGTTACTATATTGCTGTTCAGCACTGAAGATAAAGTTTGTGTTTTATTCACAAGTCAAATATAAGCAATAATAGTGAGAATTCTGTCTTTAATAGTGCTGGCTGTCTTTGCTATATGTTTTTAGGCTTAATTCAAAGGTCACAGAAGCTAAACAATGCTTTACTTTTTGATTCTGTGAGGTGCAATTTGAGACCAAGCTCTTTGACCACTGTTATGATGTTCTAGGCTGTATTTGGAGTAAACCCTGAAACTACAAACTCTTCTTAAGTTGTACTAGGAATTCTTCATGGAAAACACTTTTGTAGTGAATCACCTTCCTCTGACATGTAAAATTATTCAAATGCTTCCATGTGGTAATGGTTGGAATATGCATCTTTTTGAAGACTTAAAATTTTATCTTCTTTCATGTATATAGCTTCTCTAGTTCATAGTCTTGAAAATGAAGTATGACATAGTTCGAACTGTGTTACATATTTTTGTTATAAACTTGAAGAATGGCATATACATCCCAATATCTCAAAGTTCACTTGTTTGAACCAGGATTGGTATGTGACAGTTGCATCCACACTTTCCTGATATCATAATAAAATATTTACTCTTTTTCATTTGCTGTAACAATGGTTTGCCAGTAAAGCTGTCAGGCTGTCAGTATGTCTAGATCTGGAATTCATCAAGGGTAGGGACAACATCTATTTCATGTTTATTTCCCTAGTATTTGGAATGATGCCTGAAAATGTATTTTGTTCTTGTTGAATGATAAAAACAAAACAATTGTTGAATGAATGAATGATAAAACATTTGTTGAATGAATGAATGATAAAAGTCCTCTTCCCCTGTAATACTTAATTTATTTGAAACACATTGTTATTAGAGTTCTCCAGAGAAACAGAACCTATGTATACATTATATATAACGGAGGAGCTAATGTTTCAGTTCAAACCCAAAGGCGGGGAAAAACTGATGTCCCAGTTTAAGGGTAATCAGACAGGAGGAATTCTGCCTTCCTGGGGCAAGGGCCAACCTTTTTGTTCTGTTCAGGCCTTCAACTGATTGGATAAAGCCTATTCTCATTAGGAGGGCAATATGCTTTACTCAGTCTACTGACTTAAATGTTAATCTCATCTGAAAACACCCTCACAGGCACAGCCAGATAATGTTTGACTAAATATCTGGGCACCCAGTGGCCCAGTCAACTTAACACATAAAATTAACCATTGCACACGTATTAAGAACTTCTGTCCAAAATTAACAAACATGGTAAGTACAGCTATTTTAACTTACAGATGTATCTTTGAAAAATATTTTAAAGCATTTGATATAATTCTTTTTTAATATACTTAATAGCTCTCCATATTATGTTGTAATAGATTTTTGGCAATGTGATCATTATCTGCCTCATCCATTATGAGATTCATTTTGCTTAAACTGTTATTTCATACCAAAATATGCTCTGCTTTATTCTGAAATGCATTCTTGTTCATGAATTAATGAGTGATTAATTAATATAATTAGTGACTAATAATTAATATAATTAATCTAAATTACAAATTTTCCCTAGTTTGAGTATCATTTTCATCCTCACACTAAAAGTGTTGCAAAAGGAATCTGTTTCTATTTAATTTAAAAGTTATATGTTAAATAGTAACAGTGTGTAACCTATATTTACCTTTTTCAAAATAGTATGGGCCCTAAAATCCCAGGTCATCGATTACCCATCATCATCTAAGAGAGTTTAGCTGCTATGACTGAGGCAGAATGATATTTCAAAAGACGTGCAGTATCAAAGGCATCTTAGAAGTTTAGTTAGAATAAAAGATTTTCTTTAGTGAGAGAATTAAATTGGCTCTTTTGCTCCAGAAGTAAGGTTTTCGTCTACCATGAGAATTATCAGGCTGTTTTAGAAGAAATTGCTCAATGTGAGAACTAAAGGAAATGTAGAGGTGGTATATTAAGTAGTTCATAGTAAATTAGTAATAAAGTGGTATTCATGTGGCATCCTTAAAAAAATATTTAAATTATCTGAGTAATCAGAAATAAGAGCTCCTTCATTCAAGGTAAAGCATGGTACACATTTCTGTGCTAAGGATATTTGTTTCTTTTTTCTGTTCCATTGGATGTTTTGATGTATTTGGTTGATAGGTGAACAACTCGTTTTCTTACTTTTTGATGTATTTGGTTGATAGGTAAATAATTTTTAATTAAGTATTTTAATTTAAATATTCACGTGGCATTCCCTGAAATTATTAATGTTGAACTTGGAAGTTTATGTGTAACTTAGCCTGGCTTAGTAAGCCCTTATATAGCTCAGTGTGAGCATTGCTAAATTTAGTTAGGGTAACTTAATAAAAAACATTTTATAATAATACTAAAAGCAGCTAGGTTGCATTGAATACTTAGTACATTCCAGTCATGTGTATTATCTCATGTGACTAGTCTATTGAAGAGGTTGAGTTCCAAGGGTACAAATGAAGCAGTCTTCTCCCACTTACCCCTGCCTAACCACCGACCTTACTGCCCCACCTCATAACTAGTTTTATTTTTATGTATCAGAATAGTCTCATTTACAGGTATAAAAAAATTCAGTCTGTTTGAAGTACAAACTTCAACCTTGTATCCAGTTAAAAGGTTCCCCTGTCATCTGAGTTCAGTCTTGGTCAGGAACTCTGGAAACTAATAATGAGGGGTTAGTGTGGTCTATTTCTTTGCTCTCTTGCTCCACTTCCCGTCATCCTCTTCTGCTTCTGTTTACTCAGAGGTCAAGGCAAGGGAGGAGGAGAAACAAGAACAAAGAAACAAAGGCTCACCTCTCCAGTTCTTTTAAATCTGTTCATGTGTGTCCTCTATTATGTCAGGCATCCAGATGCTGGCTCTCTGTTGTGGATCACGTATATTCTTCAAACATATTAACTTCCTCATTACCTTCTGAATACCCCAACTGCAGCATGTCCTGACAGAGGTTGATGGGCTCTAAACCTGACCACTTGTAATTCTGCTGTCAGCTCCTGTCCATTGCATTACACCTTCAGGCTCTTTCTGTTGTTGTCCCCATGGCCCAGCTGAAAGCCCTCTTCAGTAGGATCCTTTCAAGAGAGCTTTCACAGGCTTTTCACTGCAGTATCTAATTGGTCATGGAAAACTTCTTGCATCTTTGATCCATCATGTTGTAGGTGCAGCCGATCTCTTCTTTCTCAGTGGGCAGCTCCACCCAAGCTCCCACCCTCAGAATTCTCTAGCAAGCAGCAGACATAAATCCCTATCTTTATGAATATCTCCAGGCTTATGCGAAACCTTTGACATGCATCCAAGAAGTCTTACATTTTGCTTGTGGACAGCAGCATGAGGCAACTATGACAATTTCATAAATTCAGAAAGCAGTCTGGGAGTGGCTTTTGTGAGTGACCACTTCCTTGTGCTACACGAAGGCAAGAGTGGGATGACACCTCACTGTCTATTAAGACTCTCTTCAAGGAATCTTTTTTGTGGAATCCCTCTTCAAATATTTATTCTTCTCATAAAGGGTTTTGGGAGTGATGGTCTTTGGACTGGTTTTACCACATAGATGATTGATAACTTGCTTATTTCCCATTGTCTTCAGCTTTGAAGCCAGGAAAATATTCCTGGAAATTCCAGGTATGGATAAAGTGAAGGTTTCTATGGGCAGGATTCTCACCTGGCCCTGGTCGGCTAGCTCACTGCACACCTGTGGGCAATATATTGCTATTGACTCTATATAGTGCTCTGCACAACATAGTGGTACGGCTGCAAGGCTGCAGGAGAGCAGAGCAGATGACAGAGACAGAGAAGGCTGCATGGGTAGAGAGGCCCAGAGGCAGAGACTGGCTTGCTGCATGCAGACTCACACGGGATTCTAGTGATTGACTTGCCACCGTGGAAATAAAGTTGGGTATAAACTCTTTCACTCCAAGAACTTCCTACTGTCGTTTCTTTGGTCACATTGAATCCATGGTGAGCTTGACCCATTGGCAAAACACCAGGAAAATAGGAAAAGTCCCACTTCACATCTAATTACATTCATTTAAGGCTAACATTAACTCTCTGAGTAAAGTGATATTTTTCATGCCAGTTAAACATGGGGAAACTGAAGCATAAAGAGTTTCATTATTTTCCCAAGGTCTGTCAGCTTGCCCAAGGTCATTCAGTAGTAAGTGGATGCCTGACTTAATAGCCTATCTCTTACCCACTTTGCTGTATTCCTAAAGCAGAATAGGGAAGAGTCTAGAGGATTAATGAACTAATTCCCTAAAGAGGAGCCCAACACTGCAAAGCAGACGGTTACAGTACCCAAATGTGTTGCTTTTCTAGTTTGGTTTCCCTTTCCAAAGCTTCAAATTTGTGAAAGAAATAGCATTGATTTCTTTTCCTTCTTCCCATATTAGAATGATTCAAACACTTCAGAATTAATTGCTAATTTTCATGCTGAAATCATAAGCATCTTAGAGTGTGATAAATGTGATAATATCTCTTATTCTGTCTCAACATTACATGGCATACATACACTATTGGCAACCATAAAAATATTGCAATACACTGTTAAAAGACAAGAAGAATCAAATTCTGCAAATGACAAATAATTTAAAATTCCCCTAACAGCATCTTTATGCTTTCTGAATTTTTAAACAGATAGTATTTTGTGTACTTGAAAGTTTATTATATTATCACTTTATGTGAGTTTATTTTTTTTCTCAGAAATCAAACTTTTCTGTCTTGTCTCTTTCCCCTAGGAAATTGTTAGTCTTCTGCTACAGTTGAAATAAATCAGCTATGTGTTTACACCCAGTGGCATCCAGATACATTATAAATATTGCATTTTAAAATGTATCTACTTGTAAAATGTAAACTTGGGGATTTGCCGCCAAAGCACTCTTATCTCAGGTGTTTGGTTCTAGTATGCTCATGTGGAGCTTATATTTAGTATTACTTGAGTTGCAGATTTATTTCATCTTGCCTAGAAGCATCAGCTATTTCCTTTTGCTGGTTCCAATTATTATGATTATTTCCAGGCTGAGTGAAGTTTGGCAAAAGCAAATATAGAAAGTGAAAGAAAAGAATAGGCTATTCCCTTAAGCTAGCATTCAAGCTTATCAGTCTTTGTTTAACTGCAGAACCATTTATTAATACTTGGAGTTAGCAATTTAATATTGTTTTTGGTCTTCTTTGGTGTTGCAGACATAAACCTGAGTGTGTGCAGGGCACATTTTAATACTATGGCATAGTGTGGAAGATTTCCTGTCCTCTGATATATTAGGCCATTGTCCTTTTCTGTTAGAGAAGGTAGAAGGAAGATGAATTTGTGTTTGCTGAGTTCTGAGAATTCCTTGCACCTGTACATACCAAAAAGTAGTGGTTTTAAGCACATATATGTTATTACATACAGTGTCAATGGTATTTATACTTGGGGTGATTTTGGAGAATATTAGGTATTTTTCTTCCCCCTGAGACAGTTGTGTATGTTGAGGTTGTGGAACCAATAATTGAGTAGGAGTTAAACTCATTCATATAGGTTGCTTTTATCCTCTTTGTTCTTTTAGTAATGTTATGGCAAAAAATTTTTTCCTCTGTTCCTAAGGACAAAAAGGATTTGATAAGAACCTCAAAAAATTTAACTCATTCTGATAAATTTTCTCTGAACCTTTCATATAAACTTGAGGGTTCAGCAGGTGGGGTGAATAAAGTCAATAAAGGCATCAAATTAGATGCTGACTTTATGAAGTTGGCTCTTTGTCATTTGTTTCCATATAGTTCTAATTGCCAAGGCTAAAAATTCTAGAGTCTTTTTACCATTCTGAAGTAGAAAAGTGACTAAATGCAGGAGACTGAATTTTGACACACATTTAACATTTTTAAGTAGAATATTTAAAAAACTAAACCTAAAATATCCTATTTAGCAAATTAGAATTTATATCAAGTACACAGCATTCTTTGTGATATCATACTTGCCTCTCCAGGAAATTATTTTCTTCCATTTTGGATCCATTTAGCTTAAAAACAACATAAAGTTTTCTAATTTCCTTGTGATCGTTGACAGAAACATCGATTTATTGGCAAGCACCATCTTTTTCCAGGCTTTTTGTTTTAAGTTAAAACCGCAATTTAAGAAAAAGAAAACATTAACCTGAAAATACTCTTTAAAGCCAACTGCTGAATCCTCTTGTTCACTTGGTAAACTTTTAATTCTGTATTTAATGAGATTATCTTATTATTACCTGTCTTGCCAATGGGTTTCAGCCCCGGCAAGTTCGTTATGGATTCAGTGTGACCAAAGAAAATGAGAGCAAAACGTTCTTGGGGTGAAAGGGTTATACCCAACTTTATTTCCAGGTGGCAGGTCAATCACTAAAATCCCATTCACTCAGAGTGAGTCTGCATGCAGCAAGCAGGTCTCTGCCTCTGGGCCCCTCTGTCTGCACAGCCGTCCCGCACAGCCATCCTCTGGGTCTCTCTGCACTGTTGTTCTGCACACCCATCCTCCGGGCTTCTCTGCACAGTCGTCCCACACAGCTGTCCTCTGGGCCTCTGTCCTCAGCGCTGCCACGACTCCAGCCTCTGCTCTGCTCTCCTGCAGCCTTGCAGCCCTGCCACCGTGTCATGCCCAGAGCACTGGGCGGAGCTCTTGTTATAGAGTCAACAGCCATGTATTGCCCACAGGTGTGCAGTGAGCTAGTCACCTAGGGCCAGGTGAGAATCCTGGCCACAGGAACTCTCATTTTATCCACACTCCACCCCTCCAGGATTCTCTCCTCTCAATCTATGTGCCCTTAGTCCTCTGCAATGGTCCCTGTGCAAAGAAACTTGAACATTGTTCTCCAGCCTCTCCAGCAAAAAGTCTTGCAGACACACAGGCCGGACTCATGGCTCTGTCTCTGACTTTGGTCTCTGTCTCTGACTTCTGCCTCTTTGGTCTTAATGGCTGGAACTGCTGCTCTGGTTTCAACTGTTGCCATAGCTCCAGTAAGATCCTATTTGGTTGTCCATCTAATATCCTTCCATCTACTCCTGCCCGTATCAAATCAACCCACATCTGGGTCCTTGTAACCCTCATGAGGCCCCTCAAATTCCTCCTGTGAGTAACAGGTCTTATTTCTTTCTGGGTTCTCATTGCTTCAGCTACTGTACATGCCACCTCGCATTTTGTAATCGCTGTCTCAAGGTGGGCTGCACTGTCAGGGAAGACAGCTTTCCCATCTCTGAGCCCAACAGAACAATTTCATCCACCCTAAGTCCCACAGCCACCAGCTCAGCCTGAGTATAGGGGGAGAGCATAGAGTGCTCCATGACCTGGGGAGGTGGCTGCTCTTCTCCTTGGGGAACTTTCAGATTCTGGGTCTTTATTTTCTTTACAACCACTGGGCGTGCTTTCAACACAGGAGGGGCCAGTGCCTCTGGCACCACCCCTTCATCCTTCCCCAGCTCTTCCATTTCTGGGACTGATGGCACCTTTCTCTCCACTCCCCCAAGTGCCTCCTCTGCTATAGTGCCTTGCAACAATGCCACTTCAGTCTTCAGAAGCTCTCGTGCTGCCTCCTCCCACATCAAGGCCATCTCCTTCCTCAGGGAATCCACAGAAGTTTGTAACTTGCATTCTCGTGCCATAATTTCTTGGGTCTCCTCTGTAGACTTTTTTAATACTGTGAGAAGCAGCCAACCTACAGTCCCCACTGCCTCACGGGCACTCTGCTTCTCAAAGGATCTACTTATTATACCAAGGGCCACCCCTACAGCCTCAGGTGTCACCTCCACTTGCCTCCAGTCATGGGGTGGGGTCCAGTCCTCTAGGAGGCAAGTCATCTCAGACCACATACCCATTGGGGGACAGTCCACTTTCTCCCCATTCACAGGCAGCCCGCTGAAGCACCCCTCCCATAAGGGCAGCTTGTCTTTTTCCTTGGTCAACAATGAACCCTGCCAACTTTCGCCAGTTGTCTTGCCAATGAGTTTCAGTCCCAGACAAGTTTGCTATGGATTCAGTGTGACCAAAGAAAATGACAGCAAAATGTTCTTGGGATAAAAGGGTTATGCCCAACTTTATTTCCAGATGGCAGGTCAGTTACTAAAATCCCATTCACATAGAGCGAGTCTGCATGCAGCAAGCCGGTCTCTGCCTCTGGGCCCCTCTGTCTGCACAGCCATCCTCTGGGCCTCTCTGCACAGTTGTCCTGCACAGCCATCCTCTGGACCTCTGTCCTTAGCGCTGCCACGACTCCAGCCTCTGCTCTGCTCTCCTGCAGCCTTGCATCCCTGCCTCCGTGTTGTGCCCAGAGCACTGGGTGGAGCTCTTTTTATAGAGTCAACAGCCATGAATTGCCCACAGGTGTGCAGTGAGCTAGTCAACCATGGCCAGGTGAGAATCCTGGCCACAGGAACTCTCATTTTATCCACATTACCATAACTAGGGAAAAGTCAATTGTAGTACATATGAAAAATATAAGATTCTCTGGAAAACCTACAGAAAGAGTTCTTCCAACTTTTAATTTGCCTGTGTTACCAACTTCAAAAAATAAAACACCCACAGAACTGTGGAAGGTAGGGAAAATTTTTTTCAGCTGTGTTGTAAAGTTGGCTAAGAAATTCAGAGAGATCAAAACATCACTTTTTTATTTATTGATTCATCAATAAGGCTTATGGTACAATGTTTATGTTCAAGATTTACTATGTATTTGGACAATTTGACTTAATTCAAACAAAATGAAGAAATAGATTGAAAGTTGTTCTGTTGAATAACATTTTTTTAAAATGAAAGGTGAGGAAGCGCTTTTGTGAATAGAAAAATATATCCTTAATTTATGAAGCATTACAGCTATAGATTTGGTTCCAGAGATATTCACATAGACTTCTGGAGTATATAGAATTTATAGATAGGCCATTTATCTTATATAACTACACATAGTCTACTTTTATTACTATTTTTGTAATTGGTAAACCAGGCATGTTTTTAAAGGCTTTATATGAAACATACTCAAAATGCTATCCAAATATTTGAAAATATGGAAAACTGGGTGTTTTTGTGTTCTTTAAAGTAAGCTTTCCGAAGGACGTGCCTTGGAAAAAGAGCAATGGTGATTATACATTTTCAGTGGGGTATTAACTCAGCTGATTTGTCATCCAATAAAGAGATGCAATACAGATGTATTTAGTTGCATGTTCATTTTGCTTAGCACCCAACTTTTGAAGATTCTTCTATATTCCTGAATCAACAGGAAACATGAAGATGGTAATGATTAAAGTGATTTTGAATTTTAAAATTGACATTCAGTGATAAATCTAGGCATACTTTACCTTCCTTTGTAGATTTATACAGATGTATATTTAGACCTGATTTCCAGTCTGACAAGAACCAAATTTTCGTCCAGTCCTCTCTGTTTTACAGTGGCTCTGTGTATTTCCCCATGTACGGTTTGCTTCTCCCTTTAAAAATCTGAGTCAACTTACTTCCATTTATGTTAGTTGTGCCTCCTGATTTCTTAGTTTCTCCTAATGGTGATGTTGATTTCCAGTTCAACTGAACTAGACTTGGCAATCTATGCTGTTTTTTGTTTTTTTTTTTGCTTCTCTTTTTTTGTGTGTCTCCTTAATCTGTTTAGTTCTGGCAGGTAGGTCTTGGTAATATTTCCTGTACTTGTTCTTTCCTTTCCTTTTCCTCTGTTAACCCTCTAGACGTGTCCCTTCATTTCTCATAACTGTACTAATACCATAGCATCTAATCTGGTTTCCTCTGGCAGGCTTTCCCCTGCCCCACTCATCCAGCAAATGACCACCAAATATCTGCCTAAAACAGCATTCAGCATCATACTCCTCTTTCTACCCTCTTTCCCCCCTTTCTGAATAACTTGTGAGTTTTTTATCTGACATTCAGAACTCCCCACAACAAAACCTAATAATATCCCACACATACTTGGTACAATTATTCTATGTGTACACTGAATCTCAGGCACTCTGAACTACTTCAGTTTTATCTTCATCCTTCTGTCCCTTCCTGAGCCTAGAATACAGTCCTCTTGGTTTTGACTGATGAAATTCTGCCTGACTCTAATACCATCTAACTTCTTACATGATTCCCTGATTGTGCTAATTAAACATGTTATGTGTCATTCTTATTTGCCTCAGTCTTAGGGCACTTAGAGAGAACCGCCTTGTTGAAACCATTATTTATATGCATGCCATCTCACCTACTGTTCTACAGAATCCTTTAAGTTTGGGAATTCAAGCTTAAACATTTTCCTAGTCCTTTTCATTGCTATATTCATAGAATAGGTACTCAATAAATATTTATTGAATGAAGAAGTTAGCTGTTTTAAGACATGGATGAATTTTTGTGTCCTCAGTTGACAGTTTAGATTCTAGATTGTATGCAGTGCTTTTATCTCAGATCCCAAACCATGGCAATATTTTATTTGTTAATGTTTCTAAGGTGGAGCTGTGTGATGAGAATATAGTAAGGTTTGGTGGGAGTAAGGAATTCCTTTTTCTCTTTTGTAGTATTGAAACCAAGTGCAGAACTACTCAGGTATATGGACTGAAGTGACCTAATTTTCAAAAATACTTAAGAACACAATTACATAGTCTGAATGTGGAGAAGATGGGAAGGGGTTCTAATCAGGGTTGAGAAGAATATATTGCATTTGTCACTTGCAGTGTCATTAACATAAGACTGGATTTCCCCTGATGTCTGGATCTGTAGTTCAGCAATAATTTCTTTCCAAAGAGTAAATTCTAAGGGGAATTAGCTTCAAGATTAAAGTATAAAAAGTTCAGCTCTGAAATTGTGAATTCCTGGTTAGTTTGACAAATTTATGGACATAGAACATAAATGCCCAATGTTCTTGGACAATCCCAGTTAGATATGCAGTCATTTTTCAAAATGGTACACTTTAGGTAAATAACCAGTGTCTTCCATTTAAATTCTCAAGAGGGAAGGTAGCTAGAAGCTAGAGGAAAATGAGAGCCTTCCTGGTTTTGTTATTTCTATCTGAGAGATAGAATATAATTTTTTATCTTTGCTTTAGCTCATGGTTCTATAAAGTGACAGTCCTTTATGTGGGTCTGAGAATTTGTTTCATGAAGATGCCAAAGAGGAGACAAGAGGAAAGGAAGAGAAGGGAGAGGTGGGGAGGAAGAAGATACAAAGGAGTTTGATTTAGTCCAGAACATGAATTTTTGATTTAATGATCTATGCATTCATCTTTGGAAAGTGTTCAATCAACCAAGTGGTTAGAATGCTGATTTTATGTAAGAGTTCCCATATTGGAGTTCTACAGTTGTGAGTTTAGAGTGTAGCTAACAGGGGTGGAGCAGGCAGCTCCATAACAAAGACTAAAATATTGGTTCTTAAGAGTCTGTGAATCTACTCTCATTTTGGGGTCAAGACAAAGGTACGTAATGTTTTTGAAGAACATCCAATTAGATTCTATTAAAAATAGATTGAACAATCATTTGTATTTTTCTTTGAAAAGATTCTTTAAAACAATACAGTGCCCTTCATTCAAGTTCAGATGCTGAGTATTTTCCTGGCTCAGCTTTTTGTTCTTGTTAAATAAATCTGTGTAAGGCTTTATAGTGCAGAAAGGCAACTAGTCATTGGAGCCTTTACCCAAGAGCTTTGGTATTCTTTCTGTCTCCCTGTATCTCTCCCTCATGTCTGTATGTGTGATTTGTCAGCATATTCCCAAGCAGATATTACAGGGCTATAACAAATGTAATCAGGTTGATTTCCAGTCACATAACTGAAACCACATGATTAAACTCAAACAATGATAGTTATGTAATCAAAACATATATGTATCTCATTACCTCATATTTTCTATAATACCATTCTGACTAAACTAATACATATAAATATAAACTTTAGGACATTAGTGTTCTTTTTGTGTGGGAGTACCAGAGACCCCTAATAATTTGTCTTAAAAAGTTGATTTTTCTTGCATGCAGGCATCCAGGACTGGTGTGACAGCTTAGTAGTTATTAGAACCCAGAATGCTTCCAACTCTTGGTTCTTCCATCCCCATGAGTGTTCCTAGTCCTAGTGACCCAGACACCATGTATGTATGTGAAAAAGCAGGAGAGATGACAGAAAGAAGGGACGTATTATGTGCTATTTTAGTGGGAGGTTCAGGAAAAGGAGCACAAGATTCTTATATTTACATTCTATTGGCCAAAACTTAGTCACAATACCACACCTGTTGCAAATATTGCTTTATTCAGGAAGGTTTAGAAAGTTGAGTTCTAGAAGGCACGAATGGAAATACTCAAGTTTAATATTAAATTTACCTTATATGATATAAGACTATGGTATGAGGAACAAAATGATTTGCCTGATCCAACCAAGATATTTTAGCATAGTTTTAAAAATTCCCTTCCAGATAAATCTAGACCATGTGATTTTACCACATTATTTCTATTCTGGGAATTGAGAGTCTGAGTTTCTGTGACACCTTGCCACTAGCTATGTGACCTCAGATTCCTTGTGTGGCAAAGCAGATCACTGCATTAGACGACTTCTAACATTCTGTGATTTATTGGATAGATCTCGTATGTAAAACCAGTAGCTCTTTGAGGAAAAGCAATAGTTCATACTGGTAATCCTAGTGCCTTGAACGTGGATTGTTTGAATTGAAAAACTATTGTTTAATGAATATGCATAGTGAAAATTACTGAACAAAATAGATACCTCTCTTAATTCCTAACTGTGTACTGATATTACCTGTGCATTTGTTATGATATGTTCAAGCTCAAGTTACTGAAATCCAAATCAAGCAGTCATAAACCATATGATTTTTCGTGACAGGAAATCTAAAGATAGGGCAGATTCGAGGGTTGATTGATTGAGTGACTAAAAATATGTCCTCTTTCCATTTCTCTGCTATGCCATCTTCAGTGATGGCCTCGTCCAAAATAGATATTGAAAGAAATAGTCTGAACTACATTATTATATACTATATATTTAAATATGTTTAAGTTATTTTCTAATTATTTCTGAAAGGCTTTTCTCCTGACAAAAACTGTTCTTAGATTATATTTATGTTTAACTTATACCCTCCACTAAGTACCCAGAGCAGAGGTTTAGTATTACTTCTTGGAATTATTTATGATCAGGTAAAATTCATAAAGTGTATTTCATTACAGTTAATATTGTGAAACTAAAAGAGAATTTTGAAATTAGATCTGAGTTTGGATCTTGGGTAACTTACTGACTCATTTTAACTATCTGTGTCCTCATCTCTAAAACAGAGATATTGGTGCCTAATTCTTGGTGGTAATGAAGATTGAATGTGATAATCTGTTTGAAACTAATCAATATAGTTTCTTTATGGTCATGTATAAAACTATTTCAAACACTTTTAAAGCCACTTACTAAAATGTACAAATACATATATTTATTTACTTATATTTGGTTCCAAGAGGTTCTGTAATGTTGGGAGAGCATATAGTTATAACCAAATAGTTTATTTGATAATGATATAAAACATCTTTGTGAATTTATTCACCTGTTTTTTTTCTATTTAATATCTTTCGTGCATATTTTTACTTACTATAGTGGCTCAGATTTTGAAAAGTTTCAGTGATGTACAAGAAATTGTCTGGTATGAGAGAAAATAATTCAGTATACCAAGAACACCCTTATTTTTGTTTTAATGTTATACAGGTTTATCTGTCTTCCTTGGCATTCTGTATTTATTTCCATTGGTCAGTTCCAAGTTTAGTTTCTGATTGAGCCTTCCCAGAGTCAGCAGGTAGTTTTGCACACTGGGAACCTGTCTTTATTCCCTTGAACAAAATCTGTAGTAGAAAAACCTTCCTAAATAAGATCAAACAAGCCAAAAAAAAAAAAAAAACCCTCCAAGTTTATTGATTTACTTATGTCTTACTGTTTGAACTGTACAAAGCATGAATCTGAGTTTTGTTTTATTTTGTTATGTCAATGTGAAATACTTAGGAGGCTTGAGTTTATCACTATTATTTTTTTATTATCAGAGAAACAAATGTATATTTCCGTATTTTGTATATTTGTTTCTGATATATTGTTTGGGTTTTTGGTTATCCTTGGTATTATGATTAAACTGCATAAAATACCTAAGATTTTAAGGAAAAATAACATATAAAGTATTTTGTAGCTAAATGTATATCTGATTTCTATGATTGCTTCAAAGCATACCTCATGGTTTAGGTTTAAATTAGGACAACCAGACAAAAAAAAATCCTGCTCTGACACACACAGAGGAAATTTAGGCAAGGATAAAAGAGTTAATTTGAGTGACAGAGTTAAGCTAGAAGTGTGGGATATGGGTTTAAATAATTCTACTCTATTGCCTGAAGGGTCATGTAGTATTTATTAGCATATCATAGCTGACTGATATTGTGGTTATGTTACCATTTCAAAGTCACCCAAAGTTACTTCCATTAGCATGACTAGTCCTGCCAGCCTGCTTTCTCTATTTCAGCATCATTCTTCAGATGCTGCATCTGAGCACTGCTGGTTTGTGTATTACTGTGGAAATAAATGGGCCAGGATTTAGACTAATGGCACATTCCCATTTGTTTGAACCTCAGTGAAGGCTGTGTAATTCAGATAGAAAGAAATACAAGAATTTGAAGACACTAGTATAGAAGCCAGAAATTAGAAATCATCATGTTGAAAATGTATAAATGACATACCTATTTATTTGATACAAAAACATGTGTCTGTTTTATCTTTTGGCACTCTAGTGCTTAGCCATTAAAACTATCTGAATGTTTTAGTCTGGTTGTAAATTTTTTCAAGCATATGCCTTTCAGAATATTGGCTATAACTTTGTATCATATTCTTCAAATGAGGGCTGCCATGTGAGCAGGGACAACTATATTGCGATGAAATGGAACCACTTACATGGGAAGATGGTGGGAAGCATGAAAGAAACAAAATGACAATAAAATGTTCATCTAGGTTTTCAAGACCAAACCCTGACAACTGGTGTTGATGAAATGCTCTTGTCAAATATGTTAGCTGATACCTCCCATGATTTTAATTCTTTTATCATTGTTAATGAAAGTATCTTAAAAACAAGGTAGCAATTTCATGCTAGTGCTACTCTATCTGATTCAAGTTTTTTTGAAGTCTCAAGTTTGGTATTTAATCTAATATTTTTATTTGTCAAAAATTATTCTCTCTGGTCCACAGCTTTACATAAATGAAAAGTAAACTGTCTATTCATAAATATTTGTTACCTTTGGTCCCTTAGAAGAAAAACAATAGCAGGAAATAACAAAAACATCAGCTCACAGATATTATTAGATCTCAAAGTCCCAAAACAACAATAAAGTATACAATTTCGGAGTTCAGATTAAACACATTCATTTTTGACTCCTCATTTTATAAGTGTCTGATGGAATAGCAGTAGTGGGATGAAAGAATGAAACTGTATTACAAGTTCTGGACTAAGAACTTATGTTGAGGTATTGTTTTAACTCCTAGTCCATTTTGAAAAAATAAAATATGTATTCACCATAGTTAAGAACAGTTCAAATACAGTTACCTGGCTAGGACCTAGATATCCATAATAAAGCTTTTCTTGAATCTGATAAGTTGCCTTTCTTGAATCTGAATATGATACATCCCCCAATTCTACTAATATAATTACACTTTTGAGTTAATTTTCACCTATATTAATTATTTAAATATTATCTAATTAATTATTGCTAATTAATTAATTAGTATTTTGGTGTGAAATAGATGAACTCTGTTGACTATACTTTCCAGCAAGTTTACTAAATTAGTAATTCTTACTCTTCCACAATGGAAGAAAATAATTTTGCCCTCAAATTTATGAAAACAAGCTGGTTATTTAGAGTTCAGTTGAGTAGAGCTTTAACTAAGGAGGTTAGAATGAAGAGTCTGAGTGCCATGTGGACCACTTAGCTCTGCAGTGTAGACTGCACAGTTTTTGGGACTTCTTTCTCAACAGATGTGTGTTGATGATTGGTATGGGTGGGTAAGTGCAAATCTACACTGTTCCTTGAAAAACAGCCCACAAGATAATGGTTCAGTGCTGTCAGCATCACAGACTGGTATTTACATTGTAGCTTACCTGATTATCTGTTGTTTTGGTTGAAGTACAATATTTTAGATTAAGATTTAAATATATACTTTTATGTTGATGTATTTCCTAAATGGTATATAATTCTGCACATTCAGCATTGTTGTATAAGATTTTGTCAGGTTGATCAAAAAACTCTACTCTTAGTAAAAAGAAATATCTGCTATGTATATAAAAATGCATATAATATAACTAATGGAGCCTTATACCTACCATCCTGCATCCCAACTTTCAAAGTTCATATCCACTGTGAGTGACAAACTGATATACTTGCTATGACTTAAGCCATACTTTTTCCAGGTTCATAAAGTATGATTCTGTATGTGTGTGTGTAAGCATTTTTATCTGTCTGTTCTTCAACTCTCTCTAGATAATGACTCATTATTTTCTTATAAGAAATATCTCTTACTGGCTAGTTAACCCACTGTTGTTTCCCATATTACAATATTTCAAAACTCTTTGCATTGTTCCTGTCAAGGATATAATCCACATCTTATTTGCCTCACTTGTAAATTACTGCAGGAGCTTCCTAATTGGTATCCTTCGTTTTTATCTTTGGTTCACAGGTCACACTGCTGCCATATTCATCTACCTGAAAGTGATGCTTTTATCAGAGTACTTCCCACCTCAGTCTTCATTGCCTCCTATTTCCCAGAACAAAATATTCAAACACTTTGTGTCAAACATTCAAGGATTTTATAGTCTTTCTTCAAGCTACTTTTCTAGTGATGTCTCTCAGTATTGATCTGAGTGAAACTATCAGAACACATTTGCTACCAGATTTTCCTTTTACCTGCAACTGCACTTTCCTCTGTCTCTTGCAACACTCTCTGCCCATATGTATTTGCAGGTCAAGGTATACCCAGATCCGGAAATGGTTCTTCAATATCAGATTCATTGCCATGCTGCAATCCTTTGTCATGAGGTAAACAGCAAATGACACCATTTGAAACATACATAATGCCACAAAACAGATTAAGCATATGTGATTTAGACAAGACAGGTCCAAGACTCTTAGATTCCCCAGCTCTCAATGACATCCAAAGTTCTTGGCTCCAATTCATACACAACTTCTGACTTGTTTTCCATGTGACTTGAATATACTGTTTTTAATATACATCCTCCCTAGTACTCTACCTTGGCTTGGTAGCTCAGCAGGGCTTTGTTTTTCAAATGTGTTCTAAATTATTTGGCTCAATTCATCTGTCACCCAATAATTTGTCCCTGAATTTTTGTAACCTCACATATCTCCTGGACAATTGGTAGAACCCCAACCCAGCCTTGCAATATGCAATTTCCTTTAATTTATGATTTATCTGGCATGCTTTACCTCTGGTTTACTTCTAATCTGCAGTTCCAAAAGCTTTCAGACTGCTCATATTTCTAGAAGTGTGCTTTAAATACCCTCTCCCCTCTGTTTTAATCCTGGCTGTACTATGATTTTTTAGCTCATATCCATGTCTTTCATGAAATTTTAGTTAACAGCCCATCTCATAGTTATTTCCTTTAATATTATTTACTGAACCTTTTCACATATGTTTCATAGGAAATTTGTTTTTATGAAGAAGAGACAGAAGGGGATGGTGGTTAGTGCTAAGGTTTGGAGTCAAACAGAATAGACTATAGGCTTGGAACATTATATGATACTCTCTCACCCTCTGACTTCCCAATTGTAGAATGTTAATAATAATAATAAATGATAACATAAGAACAATAAAAGTAAAATGGTAACAGTAATTCTGAAGCCTTCTTGTAAAGACCAAATAAAGCATCAGGTTTATTCAATATATATTTATTGATTGCTTACTACAAGCCAAGCACCATAGTGGGGATTTGTAGGTGAATAAAATAGATAAAACCATCTGCTTGTATGCCAGCTGTTATTACAGTAATAATGTCAAACAGATTTATTGTGGCAGGATTGTGACATTTACTTTCTTTGGATCTCTCAAATTGCTAACACTGTCCATGGTACCCTAAGGAATACATTTTTTTTCTATTTTGTATTATTATATTTTATTCTTTGTTTTAATATTATTGATTTTTTATGATTAATATTTTTGATGTTATAACATATTCATACAGTCATTCTTGAGGTCATGAATAGTAAACAAAACATCCCTTCATTTATATAGAAGCTTTCATATAACCTGAAACCATGGCATTGAGTTTTAACTGATCCACATTTGAAATATTATGATTCTAATGCAGTAAAAAAGGGAATATGAAACAAATTTCCAAGTGCATGTTATGTCAGGGTAGGGTCTGACATTCTCTGCATTTTTATGGTTTGAAAAAAATGCATGAACTTTGAAGGTCTTAACAAAATAGTAGTAGAGTATAAATTTAACCCTGATGTAATCTTGATAGCTATGTGTGCATTCTACTGAAGACTATTTTAGTGTGATTCATGGGTGGCTTCTTGAGCTGCAAATGCTGATGCTGTAATATGTGCCTAGAGAAACCACAAGTTTAATTGCCCTGTCTGAATGCTCAGTGCTGTGTTTATTTCTTCACTTTCACATTGATCACAGAAAAGATAATAATGCTGAAATTGAGAAATGTGAATTTAAAACAAAAAATAGCTAAGAATCAGTGTAGTTCCAATGGTGAGTAGAAATCCTATGGGGTTTTACAGTGGTGGAGTATCATGGTGAACAGGTATCACTAGGAATGCTCCACACTTCTGAGAAGTTGCTTGGTTTCATGACAGGTAATTTTAATGGCATTGGATAAACTTTTAAAGCAATATACACCCAATATAATAGCATTTTAAATTTAATTCTCTGAGAACAGGTAGAGACAAAGGTGTGTATTTGCGTGTATAGGTGCGCAATTCTTTCCTCCTTTATATTTTTTCAAAATGCAGTTATTCAGAGGTCAACTGATGCATATTTTGCTCTGCTTTCCAGGACAATAGAATCAGCGCATGCTTTCAACAAAGTTGCTCAGAGAAAGATCCAGGCTATCTAAAATTAGGTTAGATGGTCCTGAGGAAAGAAATCAAAGCTGCCTTATATTTAGTTCTATTGGGATATCCTACTGTGCATTGATGTAACCATAACATGCCCTCTTGGGCCAATATGGGCCACCAACCACCTCCCTGCAGTAGATGCTTAGGTATGTGTAGGTGGACATTTTATTCAAGAAGGATTCTTTTTTAATTTGCTCTTTTACCAGAGAGTACTAGGATTATTTTGACTATTCTGCTCAATTTGAATTTCATGTCATTAATTTTCCAGCATAGTAATCAAATAGCCTTTTTAAAATTTTGTATTTTCTCCTTCGATAATAATAAAATAAACATTTATAAAAATAGAGAATATTTTATTTAATGGGAAATACCATGCTTAACATGAATAGGGAAATAAGTTGGCATTTGATGTATTGTTCAAATATTCTTATTAATTGTCTTGTTAATGGTTTACTCTATATATTGTGTGAATCCTCAAAGACAGCTTCAGCTACAAGAACAAAGCTGATTTGTGAATGTGTCAGAGAAAGCTGTCTGTTGTCATATAAGTAAATATAGCTATGTGATAATTCAGAGGATTCAAAGCTAAAGCTAGGACATTCTCATATTTTGTTCCTACTTATGCAACTTCCAGGAAATAAAGGAAAACCCTACATTCTCTCTCTTTTCTCTTTTCTCTTCTATCTTAGCATTTTCCTCTAATAACATTTCATTTTCTACTGGACCTTTTTCTTCTGTTCTTAAAGTAGTACTGGTTAAACAAACTTGTTACAATAGTCACCAGGTACAAAACTGAATTTATTCTAGGAAGCTCAGTATCCATTTCCTTCCTCCATTTGAAGGAGAATCTATCAAAAAATACAAAGGAAAGAATAAGAGTTGTTTAGTAAAGGAAATATAAAGATTCTCATTAATTTTATTATTTTATAAATTATTTTAAGAGCCATAGGTATACTCCAGAACAATGAAGAATCAATGATAAATAAAACAAGGAGAAATACAGTAGTACCTTTACCTAACAGTGAGTCTTTGAGAGAGCTAGACTATTTATCTGTCTAGGAATGCAGTTATTGTGGCAGTGTTAATAAGTTTTTCCTTAATTTCTTGTCAAAGTTAAAAAAATGAAATGTATAAGCTGAGCTTATGAATTATTTTTAAAAGTATTTGATAAAATATTTCATTGATATTGGAACCTTGCATTTTCTTTTCTGTTGTTGGGACCTAGGGGTGACTATCTATTAAAGAATGCAGCTTTTCCTTTAGTATTATGACTTTCACGTTCACAGAATTTTTTTAGAAACATAGATTAAATTGAAAGGGGATCAGTAGGTCATCATCCTCAGTCCATCCTCCTCCCCTGTAGATAGACTGCTCCCAGAGCATGGGAAATGATAACCCAAGTCCTGTGTGCTGAGATGGCAGCAACCACAGCTGTCATGTTGGACAGTTCCATTTGTTACAGTCTTTCATTATAATGATCTGAAATGCATCTGTCCAAGCTAACTTGGTTCTGATGATAACCCAGCCTTCCACTATTGGGGATAGGAAGGAGTATATTTAGAGCAAACATATCTAAACATCCAAAGGTGTCCTTCTTGGCCAGCCCCTGTGCACTACCAGCATTATTATTCTGTCTCCAGTTTTAGGGAATGATGATATAAAAATCATGACCATTCTCCTAGAGAGAGCTTGTAGCATTTAGGGCATGTTTTGACCATCTATAATGCCCCTCAATTGATCTATTATCTAACCTACCTAAATGTGTCAGAACTCCATGAACTTTATTCCATTTCAGATTTTGTATTTCATAGATTTTAAGAAACACCATTATTTTATCTGTCACTAAGAAATAAAATAGTGTTGCCAATAAATATATGACACAATTCTTTCTTATCACTTAGAATTTTCATGTTACACTTATTAAAAGAATGTTTTTTGATTTAGGCAAATATTTGTGATGTGTAACACTTATACACATGAAAAAAAGTAAAATGTACATGAAAGAAATAGTTGACGCATTCTCAAATATCTTTATGTTGAGATTCTAACTTTCCTAATCACTTTGCTATTTAGAGACATTGATGGCTGTTTTTTTTTTTTGTAGTTATTTTTTGTTTTTACACAAGGATGTGTTGTAGCAACTTTAGTAAAAGAGAATGTGCATGGTTCATTGTTTCTAGAACTTTGTTCCAAGTCTACTAGATTTCACTCTGAAAGGGCTTTTTTGTTTTGTTTTTTGTGCAAATGTAGGTACATTCAACTATGTCACAACTACAGCCTGGATGATATTAATTTAAATGACTTACTCCAGGATCAGAGGCATTAAAATATGAAAGCTCTGCATATTATAATTGACAACAAATGTAGCAACAAATGTAAAGGAGTAGTTTGAATCAGTCCAACTTGACAGGATGCAGATATTTCCTATACTGATGTGACTGAAAAATCATCAGTTCTCATTCCTCAATTGCCTGTGAAGGCAATTTGCCAAGGGCCTTTGTTCCTCACAGCTGCCTCTGTCACAAAATTCTGAAGCCCTTAAAGATATAGTACCCAAGATATGGATGCAAAGATAGGGAGGTTACTCATAATGTTGGTAAGTTAAGCCTTAACCATTATATTAATAAATATTTAGAAACATTTACGTTCAATTATTTCATCAATGGAGGAAAACTTCTCAGTGCAAGGAACAGCTATGGAATAAATTTATTAGTGATAGATTTTAAGCTGTACCCTAGAAAATAAAGTAATGAAAATATAGTGAATTAGATATAATGTATTGTGTTTATGTAGAAGTGATCTTTGAGGGAAGCTGTCTTATGAAAGTCAAAAGTTGTAGAAGACAAGACACAACTCCTCCAGCCGTCTATGGACTCTGAAGTTGCTGTGAATTGAGCACCAGGCATAACTGGAAGTACAAGGAATGGGGTGTTAAGTTCATCAGTGTTAAGAATTTGGCAACAGAAGGAGCAGCATGCATGAGTGGGTGGCTGGGCAGCCGCTGCTTCATCCGCATGTCTCAGGGTGCACAATGGGATTGTGGATAGTGCGCCACGCAAGTTTGAGCCAGAGTAGGATTCAAGATGGTGGTGTGAGAGGTGAGAAAGACAACTCCTCTCCAAACCACACATAACATGAAAATATAGTTAATACAACTAATCCTAAAAGAGCAACAGGAAAGAAGGCTGCACCAGACTGCATACACCTGGAGAAGAGAGCAGACCTCACAAACAGGGCAACAGCATTGATCCCCTGCAACCCCCAACATCACTTCAGGGACTGAGAAACTCCAGAGACTAGAGGTTTTGGGCACTAGAGGTTGCCACATATAAATATGAAACATTGAAAGAACCTGGTTCAGACCAAAAATCTCACAACCACCAGAAAAAGGCCCACGTGAAACTGAACTCACCAATCTTCCTGAAAGAGAGTTCAAAATAAAAATCATAAACATGCTCATGGAGGTAAAGAAAAATATTCAAGATCTCAGGGATGAATTTAGGATGGAGATTCAATCATTAAGAAACTCCATATCTGAAATGAAACATACAATGAAGGGATTTAAAAGCAGATTAGATGTAGTAGAAGAGATGGTAAATAGAATAGAAATTAGAGAAGAAGAATACAAAGAGGTACAGAGAGAAAAAAGATCTCTAGGAATGAAAGAATATTGAGAGAACTGTGTGACCAATCCAAACGGAACAATATTCACATTATAGGGGTACTAAGAGAAGAAGAGAGAAAAAAAGGATAGAAAGTATCTTTGAGGAGGTAATTGCTGAAAACTTCCCCAGTCTGGGGGTAGGAAATAGTCTCTCAGGCCATGGAGGTGCACAGATCTCCCAACACAAGGGATACAAGGAAGACAATGCCAAGACATATAATAATTAAAGTGGCAAAGTTCAAGGACAAGGACAGACTTTTAAAAGAAACTAGAGAGAGAAAAAAGATCACATACAAAGGAAAACACATCAGGTTATTATCAAACTTCTGAACAGAAACCTTAGAGGCCAGAAGGGAGTGACATGATATAGTTAATGCAATGAAGCACAAGGGTCTTGAACCAAGAATACTCTACCCGGCAAATTATCATTTAAATTTGAAGGAGGGATTAAACAATTTACAGATAAGCAAAAGCTGAGAGAATTTAACACCCACAAACCATCCCTACATTGTATTTTGGATGGACTGCTATAGATGGAAGTGCTCCTATGGCTAAATAGCTGTTAAATAAAGGAAATAAAACCACAGTTAAGAATGAACAATTAATTGCTAAGCAGATGCAAAATTAAATCAACTACCCCCAAAGTGAGTCAAGAGATAGACAGAGAACAGAATATGACACCTAATATATTAAGAATGGAGGAGGAAGAAAAAGAGGAAAAAAAAAGAACCTTTAGATTGTGTTTGTAATAGCATACTAAGTGAGTTAAGTTAGACTCTTAGATAGTAAGGAAGCTACCCTTGAACCTTTTGTAACCAGGAATCTGCAGCCTGCAATGGCAATAAGTACATACCTATCAATAATCACCCTAAATGTAAATAGTCTGAATGCACAAATCAAAAGACATAGAGTCACTGAATTGATAAAAATGAAAGACCCATCTATATGCTGCCTACAAGAGATTCACTTCAAACCCAAAGATATGCACAGACTGAAAGTAAAGGGATGGAAAAAGATATTTCATGCAATGAATAGGGAGAAAAAAGGTGTTGCAGTACTTGTGTCAGACAAAATAGACTTTAAAAAAAAGAAAGTCACAAGAGACAAAGAAGGACATTATATAATGATAATGGGGTCTGTTTATCAAGAGTATATAACCATTATAAATATCTGTGCACCCAATACTGGATCACCTACATATGTGAAATAAATACTAGAAGAATTAAAGGGGGAAATAGAATGTAATGCATTCATTCTAGGAGACTTCAACACACTACTCACTCCAATGGACATCTCAACGAGACAGAAAAAAAGGAGACAAGGAGACAGAGGCACTGACCAGTGTATTAGAACAGATGGTTTTAATGGACATCTACAAAACACTCCATCCAAAAGCAGCAGGATACATATTCTTCTCAAATGCACATGGAACATTTCCAAGAATATATCATATACTGGGCCACAAAAAGAGCTTCAGTAAATTCAAAAAGATTGAAATTGTACCAACTAGCTTCTCAGACCACAAAGATATGAAATGAAAAATAAATTACACAAAGAAAATGAAAAAGACCACAAAAACATGGAGGCTTGATAACATGCTCCTAAATAATCAATGGATCAATGACCAAATAGAAACAGAGATCAAGCAATATATGGAGACAAATGACAACAATGATTCAACACCACAAAATCTGTGAGAGGCAGCAAAGGCCATGCTAAGAGGGAAGTATATTTCAATACTGGCCTCAGGAAGGAAGAACAATCCCATATTAACAATCTAAACTCACAATTAACAAAATTCAAAAAGAAGAACAAATGAGGCCCAAAGTCAATAGGAGGAGGGACATAATAAAGATTAGAGTCTAAATAAAGAAAAATCAAGAAAAATAAAACTATAGGAAGACTCAATGATGCAGGAGCTGGTTCTTCTATAAAAGAAACAAAATATATAAACCCCTAGACAGACTTATCAAGAAAAAAAAAAGAGTCTACACACATAAACAGAATCAGAAATGAGAAAGGAAAAATCACCTGAGATTGAAAAAAATCAAATGAGAAAAGAAATGGACACCACAGAAATACAAAGAATTATGAGAGAATACTATGAAAAATTATATGCTAACAAACTGTATAATCTAGGAGAAATGGACCACTTTCTAGAAAAACACAACCTTCCAAGGCTGACCCAGGAAGAAACAAAAAATCTGAATAGACCAATTACGAGTAATGAAATTAAATTGGTAATCAAAAACTACCTAAGAACAAAATGCTTGGATCAGATGGCTTCAGTGCTGAATTCATCAAACATTTAGTGAAGACTTCAATACCCGTTCTCCTTAAAGTTTTCCAAAAATTAGAAGAGTAGGGAATACTTGCAAACTCATTCTACAAGGCCATCATTATTCTAATACCGAAATGCAGGAAAGACACCACAAAAAAAGAAAATTACAAAACAATATCCCTGATGAACATAGATGCAAAATTACTCATCAAAATATTAGCAAACCGAAATAAAAAATACACCAAAAAGATCATCCATTATGATCAAGTAGGATTTGTTCCAGGGATGCAAGGATGGTACAACATTCAAAAATCCATCAACATCATTCACCACATCAACAAAAAGAAGGACAAAAACCACATGATCATCTCCATAGATGCTGAAAATGCATTCAACAAAATTCAGCATGCATGCATGATAAAAACTCTCAACAGAATGGGTATTCAGGGCAAGTATCTTAACATAATAAAGGCCATATATTGAGAAGCCCACAGCCAACATCATACTTAAGAGCGAGAAGCTGAAAGTTTTTCCTTTAAGATTGGGAACAAGACAAGGATGCCCACTCTCAAAACTTTTATTCAACATAGTACTGGAGGTCCTAGCCATGGCAATCAGACAATGCAAAGAAATAAAAGGCATCCAGATTGGCAAGGAAGAAGTTAAATTGGCCCTGTTTGCAGATGACATGATATTGTACATAAAAAACCCTAAAGAATGAACTCTACAACTACTAGATCTAATATCTGAATTCAGCAAAGTTGCAGGATACAAAATTAATACACAGAAATCTGTTGCATTCCTACACACTAATGATGAACTAGCAGAAAGAGAAATTAGGAAAACAATTCCATTCACAATTGCATCAAAAAGAATAAAATACCTAGGAGTAAACCTAACCAAGGAAGTGAAAGACCTATACTCTGAAAATTAGAAGACTCTCATGAGAGAAATTAAAGAAGATACCAATAAACGGAAGCACATCCCATGCTCATGGGTAGGAAGAATTAATGTTGACAAAATGGCCATCCTGCCTAAAGCAATCTACAGATTCAATGCAATCCCTATCAAAAAACCCACAGCATTCTTCAATGAACTAGAGAAAAGAGTTCTAAAATTCATAGGGAATCACAAAAGACCCTGAATAGCCAAAGCAGTCCTGTGAAGGAAGAATAAAGCATGGGGGATTACGCTCCCCATATTCAAGCTCTACTACAAAGCCACAGTAATCAAGACATTTTGGTACTGGTGCAAGAACAGACCCATAAACCAATGGTACAGACTAGAAAACCCAGATAGAAAGCCAGCCATATACTGTCAACTAGTATATGGTGAAGGAGCCATGAGTACACAATGGGGAAAAGACAGCCTCTTCAGCAACTGGTGTTGGAAAAACTGGATAGCTACATACAAGAGAATGAAACTGGATTATTGTCTAATGCCATATACAAAAGTAAACTCAAAATGGATCAAACACCTAAATGTAAGTCATGAAACCATAAAACTCTTAGAAGAGAACATAGGCAAAAATCTCTTGAATATAAACATGAGCAACTTTTTCCTGAACATATCTCCTTGGGCAAGGGGAACAAAAGCAAAAATGAACAAATGGGACTATATAATGCTAAAAAGTTTCTGTACAGCAAAGGACACCATCAGCAGAACAAAAGGCATCCTACATTATGGGAGAATATATTTGTAAATGATATATCTGACAAGGGGTTTACATCCAAAATATATAAAGAACTTACATGCCTCAAAACCCAAAAAGCAAATAATCCTGTTGAAAAATGGGTGGAGGTTCTGAACAGACACTTCCCCAAAGAAATTCAAATGGCCAACAGGCACATGAAAAGATGCTCCACATCGTTAATTATCAGGGAAATGCAAATTAAAACTCCAATGAGATATCACCTCACGCCAGTTAGGATGGCCAAGAGGAAAAAGAGTAAGAACAACAAATTTTGACCAGGATGTAGAGAAAGGGGAACACTCCTACACTGCTGGTGGGAATGTAAACTAGTTCAACCATTGTGGAAAGCAATATGGAGGTTCCTCAAAAGCGAAAACTAAAAATACCATTTGACCCAAGAATTCCACTTCTAGGAATTTACTGAAAGAAAACAACTTCTCAGATTTAAACTTATTCACCCCTATGTTTATCACAGCACTATTTACAATAGCCAAGAAATTGAATCAACCTAACTGTCCATCAGTAGATGAATGGATAAAGAAGAGGTGGTACATATACACAATTCAATACTATTCAGCCATAAGAAAGAAACAAATTTTACCATTTACAACAACATGGAATGAGCTAGAGGGTATCATGCTCAGTGAAATAAGTCAGTTAGAGAAAGACAAGTGCCAAATGATTTTCCTCATTTGTGAAGTATAACAACGAAGCATAACTGAAGGAATAAAACAGCAGCAGACACACGGACTCCTAGAAGGGACTAGTGCTTACCAAAGGGGAGGGGTGGAGGAGTGCAGGTGGGGAGGGAGGGAGAAGGGGATTGTGGGACATTATGATTGTGCAGTGTGTGGGGTAACGGGGAAGGCAGTATAGCTCACAGAAAGTGAATAGGATTCACAGTAAAATGTAGTGGCATTTTACTACACTGATAGACGGTGACTGCAATGGGGTATGGGGAGGGACTTGATAATAATGGTGAATGTAATAACTGCATTGTTTTCCTTGTGAAACCTTCATGAGAGTGTATATCAATGATACCTTAATAAAAGAATAACTATAATAGTATAAACAAACAAACAAACAAACTAATTAATTAATTAATTCTTTTAAAAATCCCCCCCACAAAAAAAAAGTTGTAGAGGACACTTAGAACAAATCAAAACATGGGCCTCTGTATTTATCTTATTCATTTTTAACTTTTCATTATGGAAAATTTAATTGCACATAAAATTAGAGAGACATGACCTACCTTCAACAATTATTTGTATTTTTTTCAATTATGTTTCATCTATCTCCACTGCTCTTTGTTCCCTCTGCGGTATTTTAAAGCAGATACCAGCTATTAGGGTTCTGGGCCCAGCTCCAAGATGTGGGAGGAGTGGATTTCCCCACACATCCAAGCAGTTCTCCAGACACCAGCTGGTATCCTACAATTTAATTCAACTCTGAACTATTGATCTGGACATAGTATCATATCCCACATGTTAAGGACTGTCAGGTTAAAGGCAGGACTGTCCCTACCTCCTCCCATTTCGGATGCCGTTGCTAGTTGCAAGCATAGGTGGTTACCTGTGCTTCTGACCAACCAGCTGCAAACTGGAGGTTTCCAAGACTCCCTTCTTGGGTTCAATTAATTTTGCCTGAGTGGCTCACAGAACTCAGGGAACTTTACTCACTAGATCACCAGTTTACTACACAAGGATAAACTCAGGAATAACCAGGTGAAAGGGGTGCTTAGGGTAAGGTGTGGGGAAGGGGTGTTGATCATCCACGCCTTCTGCATCCACGCCATCTTCCCTTACTTCCACAAATTCTCGAACCTGGATGTTCTCTGAACCCTGTCCTTATCCTTTTGGGTTTTCATGGAAGCTTCATTAATTACAATGATTGATTAAATCCTTGGTCATTGGCGATTGACTTGGCCTCCGGCCCCACTCCTCTCCCCAGAGACTCTGGGTGGCGGAACTGATAGTTCTAACACTGTAATCACATTGTTGGCTCCTCTGTCATCCAGCTCCCATCCTTAGGTGCCATATGTATATTTCAGTATGCTTAATTCACATATAGGGACATTAACTGCTTTGTCATTATCATGAA
The DNA here is from genome assembly GCF_030020395.1 of Manis pentadactyla. Lineage (NCBI taxonomy): Eukaryota > Metazoa > Chordata > Mammalia > Pholidota > Manidae > Manis > Manis pentadactyla. Next base: position 63,030,342 of record NC_080025.1, on the reverse strand, counting down.
CCTAACAAAATTACTAGTAATTTCTTAATATTGAATACCCAGTTCAAATTCAAAGATGTCTTTTGAAAATTGATTTCTCCCTTTCTTCCTTTCTCCCTCCATCATTCCCACTCCACTTCCTTTCCTCTGTCCTTCCCTCCCTCCCATTCTTCCTTCCTTCCTTCTCCCTCCTTTTCCTTTCTTTCTCATGAATAAGGGCCAAAACAAAGTTGAAAATTGTATTTGGATATTAGGTTCCTAAAGTCTCTTTTACTCTCCATCAGTTTTAGAGCAAATTAGTAGCCCTAGTTGTTGTTTTTTTGAGAGAAGAAGCAGTGGGCTTTAAGTCAGGAAACTTGGCTTCTACTAATACTGATATAACCAGTTGTTGAACAAGTTAGACTCGGTAGGATATAAGCAGATGGCAGTATGATTGTTTGTTTTCCCTTGAAAGAAGCTCTATGGATTCTTCTCAGCTCCTAGTTTTCTGACTAGTTTTCTAGTTACTACTGGGTATTTAAATATCAACTCTTTTTCTTGCTATTGTATAGTGTTATGTAGTCTAATATACAACTGTATTTTCTTACTCACTTGTAAGGTTTTTTTCCTCCCTCAACCATCTCTCCACCATTTACATCCTTATATACTGGGGAAAGGAAACAGTGGATTTCTTCTCTCTTTTTTGTTCAATCTTCTGTCTCATAAACTAGCTGCTGTTTCTGAATCTTCCAAGTTCAGACCCAACGGTAAAAGAGGAAGTAAGAAAATAGAACAGGTTTATGTATCAGGCACTGTTTAATCTGGTGTCAGACTGCTCTGTATTTCAGATGCCCAAATGTTCATTGTCTTTTCTCATGAAGCACTTTTGTGGTTCTTCTGATATTTTCCACCACTGGAAACTTCCAACATAGTTCTCTGACTGGCAGTTTAGTTTCCCTTCAGAACCTGTCTTCCCAGAAGAGCTATCTGTTGGGGTAGCCTATTTTACAGGATGGGATCTTGAGAAGAGTTCTTTTCAATTCTCAAGACAACCTCTTTTCATAAATCTATGATGCCAGTGGGAAAACACACATATCCTTGTTGGGTCCAGTACTGGATATATATAGGCCCTCCCTAATATAGCCTGGTCTTGAAACTCTGTTTCCCTCAGCCAGCCTTATACAGAGAGAATCTTAGGAATATAGCCACCCTGACTCCATAAACACAGACTTGGCCTGAGGTGGGAGAGGAAGATTTGATTTAAGGTGTGGAGAGAATGATCTAGTATACCAGAAACTCTTTCTGTAAATTGATAGTATCTACCAATTTTTCACAAATTCTTCATGAATTTTTAACCTTTTTATAGTCCGAAAGTGAGTAACGAGATAAAGTAGATTTTTATTTTCTAAACCTATCCTGAATAGGTCTGTTATATGTTGTTCTTTGCCTCTGAAGCCTGTGAAAGTCATAATTAACATTCTTAGAATCTTGGCTACATTATTTAGCTTCATTGGATCTGTTTTCTCAATGTAAAATCCATTCAGACTTAGGCGTAGTGCTAGGCCTGTATTCAGTGAACAGACAGTTTGCTTGAAAGTCTAAAATAATACCTAAAAATAATTACCCTACTAAAACCTGGACCAGCAATGCTACAGAAGTAAGCAGAATGGGCTAACCCTTGAAAAGAGGAAAAGGGGAGGAGAAACACTTGTTTCCTTCCAAGGTAGGAAGTCTTATCAAAGTAACTACTGGTCAATAAAAATATCTGTATATAAATAAATGCCCAAAGATACAGCCCAAAGATACAAGGATTGGGGAACAATTCACTTATAGGACTGAGGAGGTAGATTTTTTTAGTATTTGACAAAGAGTCCTCTGGACTCTTTTTGAAACAAGTAGATACATTCGTAAAGTGGCCAGCCAGTGTCAGAATGCCACCTTGGGTCATGCGTGAGAGTCAACATAAGAGGTCAACACAAGAATCAAAAGTATGAACTCTAGCCTTGACTGGATAGTCTATTCATCTTACCTAATAATTGGAACTTACCAGTTCTTTCCTCTGTGCCACATGTTGGTGGGGATCAATTACCAAAGAGACAAGGAAAGGGTGCTTATGGAAAGAAAAGAGATGCAAGAGAGCAAGGTTAAAGGCAACAAAAACCAGCTTTTTTCCTGCTACGATGCCATGATGTGTAGTTCAAATGTATGTGTTTATTGAGCACCCATATTGTGTCCATTATCTATAAGGTATTATTGAGAAGAAATAATAACCTTTAAGATAAGGTTATTGTTTCCTTAAACTTCATGTAATAAGTCAAAATAATTCAAGGCAGTATACCATGTAGCCTCTTAGCAAAGTTTCTGCCAACTCTTTGAAGAATGGTGGCCATTCTGTCCTCTGATGTCCTAGGAAATTTCACATATTTTATCATAACATATCCTCATATTGGATTTCTCTCCCCAGTGATCTGTGAGGTTCCTTTGACTGTAGGCTGTATCTTTTATAGTATTTATATCACCAATGGCAAAAACATCATAAATCAATTGAATAAATGGGTACATCAATAATGGGTGAATAAGTGGCATAGACATTGAGCCTGAGTGCTTCAATTCTTGAGAAGACTGTATGTTGAAGGGGAAAGTATTTCCACTTGGAAAGTTGGCTAGGAACAGTGGGGGCAGGAGTAAGAAATTTATCTGAGGACATGAAAGCAGATAAGAAAGAAAGCAGATGCAGGACAATCTTATGTAACAGCATCACACTGAGGGAGGATGAAAAAAGAAAGAACTGACACAAAGGACTTGCTCCTGCACCAATCCACATTAGGGGCTCTGGCAGTGCGGTTGGCTCTTTTCTTATTATGTGCACTTCTGAGGTGTAATTAAAGGAGTGGTCGGTCCCCAGCAGTTGGTTCAGTTGTTCAAGGGGGTGTCTGTGCCACTAGCATAACTTGGCCAGTGTAGTTGCTTTGTTTACTGTGATGGTTTCTGTGGAAAAATAAAAGCTCAGATGAATCAACAAAGGCCTCTGATTCACAGCGCTTCTTAGCCTGGCTACTGAAAAGCCTACCAGCTTTATATGAGTGGGCAGCATTTTGCATCACACTTGCTAGCAGACATATAAAAATATCTCTCACTCTATCTAGGAGACAGAATGGAAAATAGGAATTACTTAGGACCTAAGTTTATTTGTGTGGGGATATACCTTAGTGGCCTAGAAGGAACAAAGCTGCATATAACATTTTAACTGCCTGCAAAATTGCTTTTAAATATAGGCTTAGCCATCTTTATCTACATTCATTCTTTGAGTGAGAACTTAGGTTGTCCAATAATGAAATTGTTTTGTTTTCCAAGTTGTGTCATGGCCATTGGCAATATGCAGGACTTATCTCTCAAATGGTGACTTCAGAGAAGGGTCCAAAAATCTCAGTCTGTGTTCTGAAATTCTTTCATTAAAGACTCAATCATTCTTTTGAGGTTTTGAAGATATTTCCTTCTCCAAGAGGCATCCAGTGAAATGTAAACATGCCTAAAAGCAGTGACATAAGCTTTTACTTTTGGCTGTTACTTTAGGGCCATAAGCCCAAAATAAGCCTGTATGGGTATTTTAGTGTTCATAGAATTGTAGCTTTTTAGATTCTGAAAGGGCTATAGTGGTTACTAAACCCACTGCCTTTGATACACAGATGGGAAACTGAGACAAAGTGGTAGAGTGCTGTGCACTAAGTTAAATCATGATGTGGTTGCAGAACCCAGAGCTAGTGCCATATCTGTCGACTCTTACCACCAGTCTTTCTGTGTCACACCTTGGTAGGGATAAGTTCTCTGCTGAGTGGACAACAAAGGGACAGTATTTGGGAAAGGAAGGGAGATCTGAGGAGAAAGAACAATCTGAGAGAGGACAGTCCAAGGCAACAAAACCCAGCTTGTACCTATGCTTATATCATGTGATACCAGGGGCCAGCCTCACATGGGAGTTTAGCCATGCCCCATGGACAGGTACTGGCAAAGCAAATTATAGCCCTCAATTTCAGCAGCATCAGGACAATAAGTGGGTTTTTTACCTAGTGCTAGAACTTTAAGTTCTGTTGTAGAAAACAATCTTTATATATATATATATATATATATTTATATATTTATATATTTATATATAAAGTATAATTTATATGTCATATAAGTTATATCTTTTTGTGGAAGAATAAATGTTTAATAGTATGAAGTAAAAAGAAATATAAAATTATAAAACCTTACTTTTTATAATGAATAGTGCTTTTCTGATAAAAACCACTTGGATCAAATAGAAGACTCTGGTCAGTAAAGTGCTGTTGGGAATATAGCACACTGATGCTGCCCATCTAAATACCTCTCCAACTATTGTCAATGTTGAGGCCTCTGGAACCAGCGCCCACACAAGTATGATTGCCATGAATATTCTTGTTACCAGTGAGTTGATAATATCAAGCAAAGGCCAAAATAAACATTTCATTAATCGATCAAGTCTGAGTATATATAAAATTATGAAAAAGAAAATATTGGTGACCTCAAAGCGGGTGATAACATATATGGTTCAGGGCCTTGTGCAATTTTATATATAAAGTATTTTAAATATATATTTTAATATATATAATGTAGACATGTTGTACAGCAAACATTTAATTCCTTTATTCTCAAGGGAGATAATACATATGTGGTATCTTTAATTCATATTTTTAGCAGTAATTTTGAGTCCTAATTTTAAGTTCTTGTGAACATTGCAGGGAAATAGCTCCATATGACCAATGCTCAACAATGCTCAGTCAAGTGAAAAAAAGATGGAGGTCAAATATTATATTTCTTTAAATTGTTAACATTCTAATGAGGTTGGAAAAATACAGATTTGACTTGTGGAATGAGTAGATCTTATTTTTCAAGAGTGTTTGGCAAATAGATCTATCAGTAGCTTAGGAAATAACTACTTTCCAAAATGAATGATAAATAGAAGTTTTTAATTTTTTTTTTTTTTTTTTTTTTTTTTTAGATAATTATTTTTTATTGAAGGGTAGTTGACACACAGTATTACATTACATTAGTTTCAGGTGTACAACACAGTGATTCAACATTTATATACATGATAATTCTAAGTACCAGCTATCACCATACCAAGTTGTTACAATATTTTGACTATATTCCTTATGCTATACATTACATCCCGGTTGCTTATTTATTTTACAATTGGAAGTGTGTACTTTTTCTTGGTTGTTGTTGTTAGGGCATCTCTCATATTTATTGATCAAATGGTTGTTAACAACAATAAAATTCTGTATAGGGGAGTCAATGCTCAATGCACAATCATTAATCCACCCCAAGCCTAATTTTCGTCAGTCTCCAATCTTCTGAAGCATAACGAACAAGTTCTTACATGGAGAACAAATTCTTACATAGTGAATAAGTTACATGGTGAACAGTACAAGGGCAGTCATCACAGAAACTTTTGGTTTTGCTCATGCATTATGAACTATAAACAGTGAGTTCAAATATGAATACACATTTGATTTTTATACTTGATTTATATGTGGATACCACATTTCTCTCTTTATTATTTTTAATAAGATGCTGAAGTGGTAGGTAGATACAACATAAAGGTAGAAAACATAGTTTAGTGTTGTAAGAGAGCAAATGTAGATGATCAGGTGTGTGCCTGTAGACTATGTGTTAATCCAAGCTAGACAAGGGCAATAAAACATCCACATATGCAGAAGATTTCTCTCAGAACAGGGGGGGTGAGGTTCTAAGCCTCACCTCTGTTGATCCCCAATTTCTCACCTGATGACCCCCCTGCGACTGTGCCTGTCTTAGGTTGTTCCTCCCTTGAGGAATCTTACCCGTCTCTGGCTAACCAGTCATCTTCCGGGGCCATACAGGGAAATGTTAAGTTGGTAAGTGAGAGAGAAGCCTTATTGTTTGAAATGGTTAGCTTTTTATTTCTTTGCATATTTATGCCCTGTGGCTTCTATGCCCAGCATTTGTCTTGAGGTATCTTTACCACTTGGAGGAGTTATGATACTCGGTAAATTTGATATGAGGCACGAATTCTATTTAAGAATTCGTTGTAATTAGGAAGGAAGAAGAAAAGCTATAGAAGTAGCAGGCGGGAGAAAACATGGGAAGATTGATTATTTCTTTGACATATCTTCTTGTAGAGTAACTTCAGCATGTATATATTTTAAGCTACTACTTAAATTGCGCACACACATTAACATAATAGGAGTATAGTTACATAACCAAAGCATACCTGTAATTACCAGCCATCTTCAGTGAAACCAAGAAAACCAGTTAGGCACCCTAGGCATTTGTGAAAACTTATCAATGATATGATGGTTATTATCTAACTGAATTTGAATAGTTTGAGAAAAATCAGACAAATTAAAACAACAAATTCCTGGGCACTGTTCACATCCCATATGTTCTTTTAACAGTAAATAGTCTGTAGTTGTAAGATTTTGGAGCGCTACAATTTGCACTTCTCCTAATTCTTGGTTGAGTTCCAACAGTATAGATCCAGTCAAATTTGTTGTTTTACTGTATGCACAGGCCAGCTTAGATATCTCCTTCATTCCCATGGCAAGTCCAGGAGCTGGTGGGATGAGTGCATCTACAGCTGAAGCAGTGCGTGGATCTTTGTTGGGGTTTTTTGATGATCATCTTCTGGCATGAGTCTTCCCGAGAGTGCTGATGTTGGAAGTTCTCTTTCATATCGTATCTTAGTTCATTTTCGGGGTAGCCAAATTAGGCTTTGATCCTCTGTATAAACACAAACAGACCCTTTGCCTACACTTTTATATGTCCTTTATATCATTGTGTAGAACTCATTAGAGGTCACCACATAGGAACTGCATTTTTTTTGTTTTAATCATTAATCTACACTTACATGACGAATACTTTGTTTACTAGGCTCTCCCCTATACCAGGTCCCCCCTATATACTCCTTTACAGTCACTGTCCATCAGCTTAGCAACCTGTTGTAGAATCACTACTTGTCTTCTCTGTGTTGTACAGCCCTCCCCTTTCTCCCACCCCGCTATGGATGCTAATCTTAATACCCCCCTACTTCTCCCCCCCTTATCCCTCCCTACCCACCCATCCTCCCCAGTCCCTTTCCCTTTGGTACCTGTTAGTCCATTCTTGAGTTCTGTGATTCTGCTGCTGTTTTGTTCCTTCAGTTTTTCCTTTGTTCTTATATTCCACAGATGAGTGAAATCATTTGGTATTTCTCTTTCTCTGCTTGGCTTGTTTCACTGAGCAAAATACCCTCCAGCTCCATCCATGTTGCTGCAAATGGTTGGATTTGCCCTTTTCTTATGGCTGAGTAGTATTCCATTGTGTATATGTACCACATCTTCTTTATCCATTCATCTATAGATGGACATTTAGGTTGCTTCCAATTCTTGGCTATTGTAAATAGTGCTGCGATAAACATAGGGGTGCACTGATCTTTCTCATACTTGATTGCTGCATTCTTAGGGTAAATTCCTAGGAGTGCAATTCCTGGGTCAAATGGTAAGTCTGTTTTGAGCATTTTGATGTACCTCCATACTGCTTTCCACAATGGTTGAACAAGTTTACATTCCCACCAGCAGTGTAGGAGGGTTCCCCTTTCTCCACAGCTTCGCCAACATTTGTTGTTGTTTGTCTTTTGGATGGCAGCCATCCTTACTGGTGTGAGGTGATACCTCATTGTAGTTTTAATTTGCATTTCTCTGATAATTAGCGATGTGGAGCATCTTTTCATGTGTCTGTTGGCCATCTGTATTTCTTTTTTGGAGAACCGTCTGTTCAGTTCCTTTGCCCATTTTTTAATTGGGTTATGTGTTTTTTGTTTGTTGAGGCGTGTGAGCTCTTTATATATTCTGGACGTCAAGCCTTTATCGGATGTGTCATTTTCAAAGATATTCTCCCATACTGTAGGGTTTCTTTTTGTTCTATTGATGGTGTCTTTTGCTGTACAGAAGCTTTTCAGCTTAATATAGTCCCACTTGTTCATTTTTGCTGTTGTTTTCCTTGCCCGGGGAGATATGTTCAAGAAGAGGTCACTCATGTTTATGTCTAAGAGGTTTGTGCCTATGTTTTCTTCCAAGAGTTTAATGGTTTCATGACTTACATTCAGGTCTTTGATCCATTTTGAGTTTACTTTTGTATATGGGGTTAGACGATGGTCCAGTTTCATTCTCCTACATGTAGCTGTCCAGTTTTGCCAGCACCATCTGTTGAAGAGACTGTCATTTCGCCATTGTATGTCCATGGCTCCTTTATCAAATATTAATTGACCATATATGTCTGAGTTAATGTCTGGATTCTCTAGTCTGTTCCATTGGTCTGTGGCTCTGTTCTTGTGCCAGTACCAAATTGTCTTGATTACTATGGCTTTATAATAGAGCTTGAAGTTGGGGAGTGAGATTCCCCCTACTTTATTCTTCTTTCTCAGGATTGCTTTGGCTATTCGGGGTCTTTGGTGGTTCCATATGAATTTTTGAATTATTTGATCCAGTTCATTGAAGAATGTTGCTGGTAGTTTCATAGGGATTGCATCAAATCTGTATATTGCTTTGGGCAGGATGGCCATTTTGACGATATTAATTCTTCCTAGCCATGAGCATGGGATGCGTTTCCATCTGTTAGTGTCCCCTTTAATTTCTTTTAAGAGTGACTTGTAGTTTTCAGAATATAAGTCTTTCACTTCTTTGGTTAGGTTTATTCCTAGGTATTTTATTTTTTTTGATGCAATTGTGAATTCAGTTGTTTTCCTGATTTCTCTTTCTGTTGGTTCATTGTTGGTATATAGGAAAGCCACAGATTTCTGTGTGTTGATTTTGTATCCTGCAACTTTGCTGTATTCCGATATCAGTTCTAGTAGTTTTGGGGTGGAGTCTTTAGGGTTTTTTATGTACAGTATCATGTCATCTGCAAATAGTGACAGTTTGACTTCTTCTTTGCCAATGTGGATTCCTTGTATTTTTTTGTTTTGTCTCATTGCCGTGGCTAGGACCTCTAGTACAATGTTAAATAACAGTGGGGAGAGTGGGCATCCCTGTCTAGTTCCCGATCTCAGCGGAAATGCTTTCAGCTTCTCGCTATTCAATATAATGTTGGCTGTGGGTTTTTCATAGATGGCCTTTATTATGTTGAGGTACTTGCCCTCTATTCCCATTTTGCTGAGAGTTTTTATCATGAATGGATGTTGAACTTTGTCAAATGCTTTTTCAGCATCTATGGAGATGATCATGTGGTTTTTGTCTTTCTTTTTGTTGATGTGGTGGATGATATTGATGGACTTTCGAATGTTGTGCCATCCTTGCATCCCTGGGATGAATCCCACTTGGTCATGGTGTACGATGGTTTTGATGTATTTTTGAATTCGGTTTGCTAAAATTTTGTTGAGTATTTTTGCGTCTACGTTCATCAGGGATATTGGTCTATAGTTTTCTTTTTTGGTGGTGTCTTTGCCTGGTTTTGGTATTAGGGTGATGTTAGCTTCATAGAATGAGTTTGGGAGTATCCCCTCCTCTTCTATTTCTTGGAAAACTTTAAGGAGAATGGGTATTATGTCTTCCCTGTATGTCTGATAAAATTCCGAGGTAAATCCATCTGGCCCGGGGGTTTTGTTCTTTGGTAGTTTTTTGATTACCGCTTCAATTTCGTTGCTGGTAATTGGTCTGTTTAGATTTTCTGTTTCTTTTTGGGTCAGTCTTGGAAGGTTGTATTTTTCTAGGAAGTTGTCCATTTCTCCTAGGTTTCCCAGCTTGTTAGCATATAGGTTTTCATAGTAGTCTCTAATAATTCTTTGTATTTCTGCAGGATCTGTTGTGATTTTTCCTTTCTCATTTCTGATACTGTTGATTTGTGTTGACTCTCTTTTCCTCTTAATAAGTCTGGCTAGAGGCTTATCTATTTTGTTTATTTTCTCGAAGAACCAGCTCTTGGTTTCATTGATTTTTGCTATTGTTTTATTCTTCTCAATTTTATTTATTTCTTCTCTGATCTTTATTATGTCCCTCCTTCTGCTGACCTTAGGCCTCATTTGTTCTTCTTTTTCCAATTTTGATAGTTGTGACATTAGACCGTTCATTTGGGATTGCTCTTCCTTTTTTAAATATGCTTGGAGTGCTATATACTTTCCTCTTAAGACTGCTTTTGCTGCATCCCACAGAAGTTGGGGCTTAGTGTTGTTCTTGTCCTTTGTTTCCATATATTGCTGGATCTCCATTTTGATTTGGTCATTGATCCATTGATTATTTAGGAGCGTGTTGTTTAGCCTCCATGTGTTTGTGAGCCTTTTTGCTTTCTTTGAACAGTTTATTTCTAGTTTAATGCCTTTGTGGTCTGTAAAGTTGGTTGGTAGGATTTCAATCTTTTGGAATTTACTGAGGCTCTTTTTGTGTCCTAGTATGTGGTCTATTCTGGAGAATGTTCCATGTGCACTTGAGAAGAACGTGTATCCTGTTGCTTTTGGATGTAGAGTTCTGTAGATGTCTATTAGGTCCATCTGTTCTAGTGTGTTGTTCAGTGCCTCTGTGTCCTTACTTATTTTCTGTCTGGTGGATCTGTCCTTTGGAGTGAGTAGTGTGTTGAAGTCTCCTAGAATGAATGCATTGCATTCTATTTCCTCCTTTAGTTCTGTTAATATTTGTTTCAGGTATGTTGGTGCTCCTGTATTGGGTGCATATATATTTATAATGGTTATATCCTCTTGATGGACTGAGCCCTTTATCATTATGTAATGTCCTTCTTTATCTCTTGTTACTTTCTTTATTTTGAAGTCTGTTTTGTCTGATACCAGAATTGCAACACCTGCTTTCTTCTCTCTGTTGTTTGCTTGAAATATCTTTTTCCATCCCTTGACTTTAAGTCTGTGCGCGTCTTTGGGTTTGAGGTGAGTCTCTTGTAAGCAGCATATGGATGGATCTTGCTTTTTTATCCATTCTATTACTCTGTGTCTTTTGATTGGTGCATTCAGTCCATTTACATTTAGGGTGATTATTGAAAGGTATGAATTTATTGCCATTGCAGGCTTTAAGTTTGTGGTTACCAAAGGTTTAGGGTTAGCTTCTTTACTGTCTTACTGTCTAACTTAACTCGCTTGTTGAGCTATTATAAACACAATCTGATGATTCTTTATTTCTCTCCCTTCTTATTCCTCCTCCTCCCTTCTTCATATGTTGGGTGTTTTGTTGTGTGCTCTTTTTAGGAGTGCTCCCATCTATAGCAGTCCCTGTAGGATGCCCTGTAGAGGTGGTTTGTGGGAGGCAAATTCCCTCAACTTTTGCTTGTCTGGGAATTGTTTAATCCCTCCTTCATATTTAAATGATAATCGTGCTGGATACAGTAGTCTTGGTTCGAGGCCCTTCTGTTTCATTGCATTAAGTATATCATGCCATTCTCTTCTGGCCTGTAGGGTTTCTGTTGAGAAGTCTGATGATTGCCTGATGGGTTTTCCTTTGTAGGTAACCTTTTTTTTCTCTCTGGCTGCTTGTAATACTTTGTCCTTGTCTTTGATCTTTGCCATTTTAATTATTATGTGTCTTGGTGTTGCCCTCCTTGGATCCCTTGTCATGGGAGTTCTGTGTACCTCTGTGGTCTGAGAGGCCATTTCTTCCCCTAGTTTGGGGAAATTTTCAGCAATTATTTCTTCAAAGACATTTTCTATCCCCTTTTCTCTCTCTACTTCTTCTGGAATGCCTATGATTCTTATATTATTTCTTTTATATTGATCACTCAGCTCTCTTAAAATTCTTTCATTCCTGGAGATCCTTTTATCTCTCTCTGCATCAGCTTCTCTGCGTTCCTGTTCTCTGTTTTCTAGTCCATTAATGGTCTCTTGCATCTCGTCCATTCTGTTTTGAAGTCCTTCCAGAGCTTGTTTTATTTCTGAATTCTCCTTCCTTAGTTCTTGCATATTTCTCTGCAAGTCCATTAGCATGGTTATGACTTTTGTTGTGAATTCTTTTTTAGGTAGACTGGCTAAATCTATCTCCCCAGATTCCTTCTCAGGGGAAGATGTAGCAGATGCCGAAGCTGTCTGGGTTAGTCTTGTCTGAATCATATTTTTTTGCCTTTTCATGTTGACAGGTGCTATTGACTGTCAGCTGGGAGGACCAAAATTTTCACTTACTACTGGCCTTTCTTTACTGGGGCAACTGCGACCCCTAGTGGCTTGTGTTGGGTAATTGCGTGTAGAGTGGGTCTTTGTGTCTTGCCTGGCCAGGAGGGAGAAATTTCCCTTTCTGTGGGCGGAATTTGTCTCAGGCTGCTTCTCTGCTTTCGCAGCGCCTGGTGGGGTGATGGATGGGGGGGCTGCTTGACTGTTTGCCTCCGTGAGGGGTCTCAGAGCTGTTGCCCAGGGGGTTAGTGCACCCGGTTTTCCCTGTAATTTCCAGCTGCTGTACTGTGACCTGGGTTGTTTCCGTCAAGCTGTTAAGTCCCTGTCCCTTTAAGACTTTCAAAAAGCCCCCGCTTTTCTTTGTCACAGGGGCATCAGCTTCAGCACCCGCTCTGAGGTCTTACTCCCTGTTCCCCCAGTATCCAGGGCCCCCTGGGCATGTACTGTGTCTGCGCTCTGGCCCGGATGGCTGGGGCTGGGTGTTCGGCAGTCCTGGGCTCCGTCTCCCTCCCGCTCTGCCTATTGTTCTCCCGCCGGGAGCTGGGGGGAGGGGCGCTCGGGTCCCGCCGGGCCGGGGCTTGTATCTTACCCCTTTCACCAGGCGCTGGGTTCTCGCTGGTGTAGGTGCAGTCTGGCCACTGTCCTGCGTCTTCTGGTCTCTCTTTTAGGGCTAGTTGTGTTTGTTGTATTTTCAAAAGTATATATGTTTTTGGGAGGAGATTCCCACTGTCCTACTCACGCCGCCATGTTGGCTCCGCCCCTCGAAGTTTTTAATCTTTAAGTAAAATGTTCATATTTAATTTTAAGTGGTACTGATTAATTGATAAATTATTGAGAAATAAACATGTATAAGGTTTCAGTTTTTCCTATTGTGTTAATTAATATTTATATACTTTGTTAATATATTTTAAGTTGAAAAGTTGGGAATGGTATGGGAAAGAAAGACTTCAATCAAGATTCTACTCTTCATTTTGGAGAGAGAGGTATTTATTTTCTACTTACTACTAACTTAGTGTAACAAAAGGTTGCATTAGTTTCCTATTGCTGCTGTAACAAATAACCACAAACTTAGTGGTGTAAAATAAGATAAATTATTATCTTACAGTCCGGGGGTCAGAAGTTCAAAATGGAACTCAGTGGGCTATCAAGTCAAGGTGTTGATCTAATAATTGTGACCCTTTCTGGAGGTTCTAGGTGAAAATCTGTTTCCTTGCCTTTTCTAGCTTCTGAAAGTCACCTGCTTTCTTTAGCTCATGTCCCTTTCCTCCATCTATAAAGCTAACAACATCAGGTTGAGTCTTTTGTCACACAACCATCTCTCTGTCTTCTGATGCTAACTTCTACTTTTACAAACTCTTGTGATTAGACTGGACCCACTGGATAATCAGTTTAATCACTCTATTTTAAGGTCAGTTGATTAGTAACCTTAATTTTCCTTTACTATGTCTCCTAATATCTTCACATGTTCTGAGGATTAGGCTTTAGACACCTTTGGGGGTCATAGTTCTGTCTACCGCAGAGCTCAAGAAGGATGAGGTGAAAAGCTCTTACTACCACTTGAAAGCAAGTGGCCAAGGATATCATTGCATCTCTGTTGAGAATTTTCTGCTGGGACTGTGCATGATTCGTGGACCCAGTGCAACATTTCCCTGATGTGTTAAAATGAGGCCTGCTTCTTTCCCTGTGCCTCATAGTCAAGGATACCCAGCAGCTTAATATGTGCTGAATATTATTAACATGTTAACTACCAAATATTTGAGTTTATCCCATCAGAATGCACCTGAATGTATACTAGTTATAGGCAGCTACTCCCTTCAGATAAAAATGATCTTGAACAAAACTCAAAATATAGCCAAATTTTTAAAAGTTAATGTAAATACCATATTCCTTTTTTTTTTTGGACATGTGTTCAAATACTTAAGCAATTAGTATATTGGTTAAGTTGGAAATTTTTTTTTTTCACCTAATGGAATATAGTGATGCAAATCCTGTAAAAGTGATAAAGATGACTAACTAGCTTATTTGGAAGTATATCAAGTAACACTGTGTACCTCCTTTAGTTTTTATGGAAAACTAGTCAATTAGTTGTTTCTTCTACATAGGTTATTGTGACATACTGAGATCAGTCATGCCAACTGTCTGAGCAAGTGGTTCTCCTCCTTGGCATTCCTCTTGCTCATACACTTCCACACCTCATTCTTTACTCAAGAGTGAAAATACTGTGGTAGGAAACACCACATTACATAACAATGTTTGTGTGCATTAAGCATCCACAAGGTATACATAAACTGCAAGGTACTGTTGGGTGCATATAAAGGCCTAAATTTTGTCTTTTCCATTTCACTGTCTTCCTACTCCTTAACTACCTCTAACCTTCTAAACATAATCTTGGATTCAAAGAGAGTTCAGGTTCAAATTTTGAAAATCACAACTCCTATAATTTAGCATTTTCAGATTTTCTACTTTTATAGTATATAAATAAACTATAACTGACCACTAAATTTGATTAAATTTGTCAGTAGTAAATACTTTGGAAAAACTGAAAAACACTTGGAATATTGCTTGTACATACTAAGCATTACATAGAGTTTTTATTGTTATTATTAGCAGCAGCAGCAGTATTATAGTGACTTGGTGCTTTAATTTTATTTTCGTAACAGCATAAGAGCACCTCCCAAATTCCTACATGATTTTAAATTATTTCTATGTTCTTCTTTAAAAATTGTGTTTCTGCTCATCGAAAATTCTATTCTGCTCATCAAATAATAAAAATGAAAATGTTTTTAAAATCTAGCTATATCTAATTTACATCAAACATTTAGAGTGGTTTAACTTGTAGCAGACATTATTTAGAAATGCTGTCCTTTGTTTTCATGAGCAAAACATGCTAAGTACTAATGATTAAATTGACCTACAGCATATAGGGAAATGATAAGGACCTGTGAGCTTCATAACTCTTGGCTATCTCAGTTGTAAAGACTAAAATAATTTGATACTCTGGTTATTCTATGCTGCAGTAGACATAATGGGAAAGATGTGTTGTGACACATAAGCCCCTTTTCTGCTTGCCTTAGGATGTTTCCCATTGTGGAAGAACTTCTCTTAAATCTTTGTTAAATTTGTACTGAAATAATCTGTTTTATTCAGGTCCCCAAGCTCATGTATGTTTAGCAACTTTAAGTTTAATAACATTTCAGGTCTCAACAGTAGAGTATTTGTGGTGGCAATCACTTTAATGAAATAAAAATAAAAGGAAAGAAAAGAAAAGAAAACCAAGGTTTAATCTACAAAAGATATTTTGATTGCTGACATTCTCTGAAGATATATTTTAATCTTTCACACCTCTATTAAATTCCCACTTGTACTGGTGTAAAGGAATACTTGTTTTACTTTTTGTTTGAATACAGGCATACCTTATCTTCCCTTTATTGTACTTCACAGATATTGTATTTTTTACAAATTGCAAGTTTGTGGCAACCCTGCTTCTTGCAAATTTATTGGTGCCATTTTTCCAACAGCAGCACTTTCTCACTTTGTATCTCTGTGTCACGTTTTGGTAATTCTCATGATATTTCAAACTTTTAGGTTATTATTACATTTGTTATGGAGACCTGTAATCAGTGATTACAACTTGCTGACAGCTCAGATGTTGGTTAGCATTTGTTACCAAAAAGTATTTTTAAATTAAGGTATGTACACATTTTTTCATACATAATGCTTTTGCACACCTAACAGACTACAGTATAGTATAAACACAACTTTTCTATACACTTGGAAACCAAAAAATTAATTTGACTCTTTATTTTGATATTTGCTTTATTGGAGTGATCTGGAACCAAACCTTCAATATTTCTGAGGTATGCCCATATATCTGATGAATTTTCCTACAGTTAGGTATTCAAAAACCTTGGGCAAATCCCCCGAAGCTTGTGTTTGCACACTCTTCAACCTGTATTTCCATAGAGGGTTCCCTTTAGATTTATATCTCAGTAACTCAAGTTACATTTTGTGGTGACAGCTGTTTAGAATGACATGCATTTTCTGTGCATGTTAAACCTTGGTTACTATATTGATTACTTTTTCATTTCTTTCTGGATAATGCTGAAGGCATTGAGCTGAATTCATCTTTGAATTCACTGTTTCATCTGAACTTTTAAAACCAGTTAGTATCATCTTAAGTCCTTAGATTAGATTAATAACCTCCAGATTTGAAATTTAGAATTTGAAGGAAGTACTTATTCCTCACTTTGTTTTGCAGCCTGACTCACAACACCCTGTCTGCTCTAAGTTCCCATTTCACTTGCTCCTGTTCCCTATTTGCTTTTCTGCATCAATTGTTAGGTAATTAAATAATTCACAATATACTTTTAAAATGCACATTTCTCTAACACTTCTCATTAACTCTTTTTTATGTACATGTTTCTGTTTAGTCACTTATATTTTCTCTCACTCGTGGTAACAACAGACCGCTGTTTTTTCCTTCTCTTTCTCTCTTTTGTAGCATCTCTGTCCCATAGTATTATTATCTGTGCTAGGTAAATTTCCAAAAAGACCCATGCTAGACCTTTGTTTTTCCCTAACATTGTTACAGTGATTTCTGTTTAATATTTTGTTCTCCATATTTTAGTAATGTGTGCTGATATATTGCTTATTTAAAATATAATTAGGCAGTTAATAAAATGGAATCAGTTATGTATTTCTTCACAGTAATCATGTAATAGTTTTAGTTTTCTTAGGAGATGTGCTGGGGAAGAAATAATGCATATGAATAGCTCCTATTGTACTAATTCTAACAGTATGCAAATCATTTAGTGTAGTAAACTTCAGCTATAGGAAAATTCAGGTTTCCAGGCTAGGCTATTTCTATTTATAACTTTTGAAATGGGGCATAATATTAGCTATTTCACAAAAGCCATCTTACATGCCAAGGTGAATAAGTTATGTGGAAAAGCTTTGTTAAAAAGCTTAGATGTAAAGCTATTATTTAAATGTGAAATGTTATAAAAGTACATTTTTATCTACTGTCTACTGTTAGGGTCATGTGTTAGGCACATATGAATGTAAAGGTTTTATAAAATAAAAAGATACAAACCTAGAAACAAACTTTTGTATGCATTTTATATGCCATGTATAGATGGAAACCCAATGTTACAGACATTTGTCTCTCTTTTCTTTAAAAAATAACTCATAGTATATTCTTCTTGTGAGAAATGTGTTTGGATCTTAGACTATTTGAAATTTATTTCTTAGGACATGTGTATGGTCATATTTGTAGCTTTATTTGCAGAATTTGTTTTCCTAAAAAAATTGACTTTTGATTGGATAAGGCTTGACCCTTAACAACTGACCAAAATTTTCAGAAAATACAAACCCATAGTAGTGTTTATCTAACCAGCCTCTTTTACAGATAAGAAATCTGATCCCAGAAATATAAAGTGACTTGCCTGCTTCACATAGAAGTTAGTTCACAAATTAGAACAAACAAATTCATGTAATCCTTGTTAACTTAGAGTTCAGGGGCAACTCTTGCATTTACATCAAAATTCTTCTTGAAAGTAAAAAGTTGATGCCAGAAATGAAAAATTCCATATTGAGACATAAAGGCTACTTAAGGCTAGGAGCCAGGGTAATCAGATTTCATGGTATTGGCTGCTCTAAAAGAATGATCAGTGGAGGTTTACTGTAGGGTGACAGTTCAGGCACCAATTTCATTCCAAGATTTATCCTCACTAGTCAGTCATCAGTTCTGAATGGGGATCACATTAAGTTTTACAAAAGTAAAATTCATCATTGTGATTCCAAAGCAATTTCATTTTGCACTGTGTTATATCATACAAATCACATAAAAAATTTTACTCATATTTTTATTTGTAAAACATATATGTGGATACATCTTCTGTTTTTTTCATTAATAATCCATTCTTCTAAACCAAGAAGCAAAACCATCTAAAAATCATTGGTACTACTGTGTCACAAGGGAGTGATTCCTGGATAGTTAGGAGACCAAAAGTATTTCAGAAAGTTGGTATTAGCCTTGCTTTCTGTTTTTCTTTTTCTATCCAAAGACTCCCCACATTTGTCTTACCTTTTCAGAGGTACTCCTAGAAAACTGCAATAACTGATTGAAAATTTAACTTCCTTTGAACTCTCTTTTGGGGCATCTTTCATGTAATAGACTGCTTTCTCCACAACCCTTTACACAGGGCTTTAGATAGAGTGAGAACTTAATAAATGTTTACTAAATGAGGACAGATGAGCAAAAGACAAATATGAGGTCTTTATGTAACTTAAAAGCAGAAAATTCAGACCCTGGAAGATCTAGAGTTGATTATATTACCTTGTTTCAGGAACTCATTAGGTATGAATCACAGAATCTGCTTAGTGACATGAGCTTTCGAAGCCTCCCTATTCAGCTTCCCAACCTATGAAGAAGTCCTCTCCTAAATATACCTCACAGTCTGTAAGGTGGCCAAATCTCCATTCTTCCACTGGTAGACAACTACTGCCCAGAAAGCACTAGTTGCATTTCCAGTAGCTCTAGTTGTTAAAATGTAGTCAAAGAATAACTGCATTCTTGTAACTTGCTACCCACTGGGTGTAGTTGCATATTTTGATTGAAATCATTTTAAAATTAGCATCTTTCCCACACAATGAATGTTCAACTGTTTGAAGTCATTTGAAATGTTTTTCAGAATCCCTTTTCATTCTGCATGCTATTTCTTATTATACTCTAATATGTTACTGTTTATTTGTACTCTCCTGTTTATATCTTGCCTTTATTTAAACCTATTAAAATAAGAGTTTATGAATTGTAAAGGAAATAGCATTATCAATATAGAAAATCTCATTTAGGTTTTCTTTACATGTTCTTTAATAGAATTTACACAGGAAATTTCATGATTCCTAAAGTCTTTGAAACTTTATTCATTCAGATGATTCCATGTAGTTAAACGCACAGGACGGAGGAAGAAAGTTTTTTGTTTTCAAATAACACTATTTGGTAGCTTAAATTATTCTTATTTTGGCATAAACTGCAAAGGACTCAATTTCTTTTTATGTGATTGCGAGGTCATCCTTGCCCAGAGTGGAGCCCCCTAGAGGGTAATGCGATGTGTCTTTTATCAGCACAAAGGATATTTTAGGCTCTCAAAAATATTAGATCAGTCAATCATAAAGGATATTTTCTCTGACCCAGTTTACTTAAGTGATTTATATGAAACTTAAAAGTTTAGTGTCTAAAATTACTCCTGATATTGAATCTGTTTTTTAATTTGCTTTGGGTCCCTTGGAACTCATTTAAGTTCAGAACTTCCATTGACTTAGAGGCTTAGGTACAATGATGATTTCTATATAAATATAACAAAGAACAGATACAGCATTTGGGGGATGGAGGAAAATGTGCAGGGAACCATAAAAATACCAGCGAGTTAGGGTAGTACTTGAACTTTTGTTTCCAAAGGTGAATCATCTAGTAATAAGGTAAGTGTTACTGAGGATTGCTACATTTTTCTGAATTTATAAATGAGGAATTTGGCCAGTGCTGTCTGACCTTTCTGTTCTTCCTTTCCTATTCACTTAAAAATGCTGAGAGAAAAATTTTTAATTTTGGCATGCAGAGAGGAAGAACAAGATTCCCTAATGTACTTTATGAATGATAACATTTTGAGCAGGTAAACTCTATTGGTCTCCTTCAACTAACCCCTAACATTTGCATGGCCCAAGGCAGAAGTACAAAATGAGGCCCACATGAATCCAGTCTAAATATTTAAAGTTATAAATCAAGCTAACAAGCAGTTATATGTAATTTGTCTCCTGTCTTAACAAATACAGCACTGCAATGACTGGGAAGACCAGGTTCAAATTCAGATTTTTCTGTCACCTTATAGTTTCATGCAAAAATATAATTCCCCACTATTGTCCTGTGGTCTGCTTCTTTGCTCTTTCTGTCCTCATTCCATCCAGCACCATAATAGAATTTACATGTACTCTTTTGGGCACCTCAGCCTGCATGGCCAATTTCCAGCTACGCTCCTAACCCCTGACAAAATGCCCTGTTAGGTCTCCCATGGGCCTAGGGGTATGCACATGGTTAATGAAGTTCCCCTTAAGGTCAGATGGACCTAAGGAAGATTGCAGGGAGGGATGTCATGGCCATTTAGATAGTGAATTTGGGAGTCCTGGGCACCCAGAGAGTGATCAATATAAAATAATATGGGCTTTGGGTGTGCAGGACCCTGCAGCCTTGGGAGAGTTGTGAAGACCAGTGTCTATGGGCCTAAGAAGGGCCCCTTTTTCCTGGGTCTAACGGTGACCTGGCTTTTTTTTTAAACATGTCTCCCAGAAATTGTTCTTGGAAAATAAAAAAATGTTTACAGTGAAGACAAAGCTAGTATTTTGTTTTTGCAAACAAAGATATTGATGTAACTTTAAAAGAAGTATCAGAGACAGAAATTAGTGCAAAAGCCTGTGGACAGGGAGTGAGCTTATTCGATGCTGATCTTTACCATTTACCCTGGTCAAAGTTTCCCTTCCATGAGTGGAGATACTGATGATACTGTACAAGAACCTATCTATTATTGATAGAAAAACTAATAATGAAACTCATAGTTCTATCCTTTTGAGATATCATTTTACCAGCTTTTGGAGTCATAGAACTAGGAGGTCAAACAGTTTGAGAAGCAGGTGGCTATAATTAGTTCTTTGGGTAAACATTAATATTGTTATCCCTTTATGTGGAAGAGTTAAGGAGAGCTTTTAAAAATTTTCTTGTAGGACCTTGAAAGTTCCTTTGGCTTCTTGACACCAAATCTTAGTAGATGCCAATGTACTGTCTGCTTCTGAAACACATTCAATACTACAATTTTCGTCTGTACAAATTCATATGGTATACTGATCTATGTCATTATAGTGTTCATGTTTTATATAAAATAACCATCTCTGTCAGATTTACATTGAATTCATTTTATATTTTGACATAGATTTACGTTGTTCTCATTTTAAATTTTGAAAATATCTTTTCTTCAAAGTTTTAATAGTCATTTTTAAATTGGCTAGATTAAATTTAAGATGACTTCTATGTGTGCTTGGGAAGCAGAACATGAGTTTAGATTTTGAAATTTTGATTTTTGGCAAGCATAGAGCAGGATGTGGCCTAGTTTCAAATGTTTATTTGAAACAAAAATTTAACTGGAGTTGAATACTGTGCTTTCTGGAAAGGGTTCATAAAATTTTTGACTGTAGGTACATTTTGCACATAAAATATATATTCCTATAGTTCATTCAGATATTATTTTTAAATAATTTAAAAGTCATTACTATTGCGTTTTTTTTTAGATTAAAGGTGAGAAAGCCTACTTCAAGGTGTCTGCATTTTGACTGTATTTTCCATGTTATATATGAAAATATTCATATAGTAAGAAAAGTAATAGTTAATACATCAATTTATAAAATATTAAAAGAATATGCTCTAAATCTCCCTTTTTATATACTGTTAATAAACTTGACAAAGAACTCTTCAGTAAAAAATACAAGTAAACAAAAGCATTTGGGCTGTTATTTGAAACACAGTCTTTAGTAAAGAAATAATATTTAAGATTTCCCTAATTTTTATTATACATTAATTTAGAAATAGTCACAAATACGTTAACAAAATTTTAAAGTGCATGTTATGCATGTAAGCATGTGTTTGTGTACTAGTCACTGTTCTAAGCACTTCATGTGCTTTATCACACTTAATTTTCAAAACAACCCCAATGAAATAGGTGCTGTTTTTAATCTCCACATTACAAATGAGGAAACCGAGGCATGGTGCCAATAAGTAGTTTGTCCAAGGTCACATATTGGTATGATGTGGAACTGAAGTTTGTATCATTCATTCTGGTTTTCTTCAATATGTCAGAATACCTTCGGAAAGCTATGGCATTTATAAAACTTGGTAACTCAGTAGACACTGAAAACATATTTAAATGAAGAAATAGTGGAAGGAATAGGAGTAGTTCATTTTTGCTGTGAAATTCTGGATTTATGAAAAAGCATCAGACTAGAGGAGGAAAACTATTCTGGTCCTAGTTTTGCCACTGACTGGCTTTGTGCTTGCTGTTAAACAAGTGAGCTCACCCTTTCTGAGCTTTAGTTTCTACATTTATAAAATATGGAGAGTAAAATTGTTTCACTGAGTGGGTATGAGGGTTAAGTTAGATATTACCTATTTTCTTCATAATAATTTTTAAAACATAGTTAGGCAGATATAAAAGAAAAGGTTTCTGCCCTCTTCCTCCTGCCTCTGTCCCTGGTTTAATGAAAAATGAGAGGGTTGAATCAGATGATATCACAGTTTTCTAATGTTTCTATAACCCTGTGGTTACTGTAAAATTTGTAGCTTCTTTTTAAAATCAATTATTTCACAGCAACTAACTTAATAGTTTTTTTAAAACATAATTTTGGATTTTGAAGACTGTATTTTTATAGTTATTTTCATAGAACTGTAGAGGTTGGAAAAGAACTTAAAAGGCTATCACATAATTCAGAATTTTAGAACAGCTGGAAGTGTGTCAGGGTTTTACCAAATCCTGTGTTAGAGATTTTAACCTAGCTGGTTCTAGAGTTCACAATATCTGCAACCAAATATAGTCTTTTATCCTTTATTTAAACCTCCCTGACACAATTTAAGTCCATTCTTTACTTGAGAGGTGAAGCTAGGGCATACCTTAATTGAATTTAGCTGAATCACTTTTCAATGTTTTCACTTCTTTGCACTAAGAAAAAGCTATTTTCTATTTCTTCTGTCATTTCTTTAAATCTTACAGACTTTCTATTCATCATATGTGGAAGTTAAACTGATCAGTAAACGTAGTAATGAGTATATCTTCTTGTTTCGACATAGGTCTCATTAAAAAAAAATTCCACCATGCTTATAATAGAATACCAATACAGAAATAATTCATATGTTTATTCATTACTCATACCATTTTGGAGTTCTCTCTCATTATTTGTGCTCTGTGTCTAAGTTTGGACTTTCATCGTAAAGCTAATCTGTCATCTAAATAACTCCAAAAGATTGAAGGTATTTTTTCCAACTTAATTAAAAGTCCACAAATAACAAACAATATGACACAGTTATAATTTATTAGAAAATGAAAGCTGAGAATGAACTCATACTTTTGTTATGTCTCTGATGTTGCCAAAATAAGAGAAGCATGATATCCTTCAAATTATTTATTCAATAAGCTTAAATGCAATATGATGTAGGTGATAGCAAGTACTATTAAAATAGTATACCTAAGAACTGGTATAGATAACTTGTGTATATAATAACCATGGCTTATATTCAAATGGAAGAGAGATACACTACATGTGACATGTGTATCTATAAACAAATCAGCACTGTTTGTTGAGGCATTTTCATTTATAAATGTCATCTATATTTGATAGGGCATAGGACTTTTGTTTTTGCTTATTCATTAATGATGAATATAGATATCTTTGAAAATTTCTACTTAAGTATAACAAAGATACACTTTGATGATAAGAGGTATTCAACTAGATTATGTGACTTAAACATATACATAAAATACATTATACCAGTATGCCAATAAGTAGTCCTGTGTCCATGACTTCAGGGAAGGTCTGGGGCATCAAATGATGGCACCTCACATGACACTAACTGTGACCACCATAATGGGTGTGGGCACTTCTCAAGGAATGCTCAGCATTTGTAAAGCTGTGCTTATTGAATACGTATATGCATAGTGTGGTTAGAGGAAAAACCTGTGTGCTATATACCAAGAGGATGTGCCATTTAAAGAAGTTATTTTTATCAGAGAGGTGTAACTACATGAAACTAATGAACAAATATATATGAAAGCACTAGGAATTATAATGTATATTATGACAAGGGAATTTATAGGTGCTGCAACTCTGCTAAGGAATACTGTTTCAATCATCTCAGTTTGTATTAGGGAATTCTGTAGTGAAGCCACAGGGCATATTTTATTCTGCTGCTGTTCTATACAGTTATCCCTTTGAGTATATGTTAACTGTGAGTTATAAATAACTTGCTTTTGCAGATAGCTTTGTAACTCTAAAGATGAAATGCAAAGTCAGCACTATGGCCTTTTTTTTTTAAAAGGAGTAATTCCTTCTTAAAGTATAATTGACTTTTCTCTACCAAAGCATTTTTGTATTTACACATATTTTTATGTTCATAAACCTTATTAAGTTTATATATATATATATATATATATATATATATATATATATATATATATATATATATCCAATAGAGTGTTGAAAAATGATTGAAGCAATTCAGTACCATACTTTGGTAACACTGTTCTGCAGTTCTGAAATATGTATCACTTTTGGGAAAGTCTTGCCTTTCCCCATAGGCATGTCTGTTTAAGGAAGAGAAGGATAGCAGAAAAAAAGGGGAGAGGGGAGAAAAATGGGCTTATATTGACATAGAACAGTGAAGTTCATGAATATAAATTTATAATCCCTATTCTCTGACAAACTTTGCTAAACTCACATTTACCTGTTTTTCTCAATAGATCCAATAAAACTGGACTAGAATATTTTCCTAAAGGTTTTAAATATACAAATACGTTACGGTAAAATTGGCACTATCCAATATTATTTAGAAATGTAATTGACAGAGATATAGCAGTCTTTGGTCATATAAATAATTATTGGAACAGTTTGATTTAAAAATCTTTACCTAGATCTTTTTCAGGCAAGCACTTAATATTTGCTGCTGGTTTCACTTTAAGACTGCATTTGATATAAAAATGTTGAAAATATTAACTTATTATAACATACAGGAAGCATAACCTTGGTAGTCAAGTTTTAGGTTTCTTCAAAGAATTAAGAGTTCTTGAACTAGCAGAATCTATCAGTTACCCAAAAGACACATGGGAAGACTCTTGGGAGGTAGTATTTCTTGTACAGACATTACAGTCATTTCCATAGCTTATCCATTTTGGGTCCATTAGGGTGTGTATTTCCAGTAATATTATAACTTTGCTGCATCTTTAGCCACAAGGCTGCTCTCTACAACGCTTGACAGTCATGCAATAGAACTGAACCTACCATCTGCTGTGAAAGAAGCTTCAGACCTGGCATTTTTAGCTTAAGTTGAAATAATACAATCAGGTTAAATGGAAGGAGACCCCAGATACAGTGATTCTGAATAAGGTAGTATTCGAAAAACAGAAGTATTTTCCCAAGCTCTATTAAGACAAAAGGAATATTTTATACCTAGAATATCTGGACTAATTCAGGGCTTTTAAAGAAATTTGATCTGAGCTCTAAGGCAGTAACAAACTGTATTCATAAAGAGTTTTATCTCCTTTACATCTGTACTTTGCTGCATGTTAATTCTTTTTTTAACTTATATTTTTTTGATAATACTAAGCCTTTTGAATTAGAGAAAAATTAGTTCAGAAAAAATATATTGAATAAAATCAGTCCTTTAGATTAGCAGTTTAAATAGGTTAATACAAGCCATGTGTTTGAATTTCACAACCATTTGAAGGCAGAGAATAAACATGAATTTTTCATGGATCAGATTTCACTGGTGCTAGAAAGGATTTTGCCTGTATGGAAGTAATTGGTTTAGGTTTAGGAAACCCAACTTCCTGTCCAGATGAATTAATAACTGATGGAAAACAGTACTACAGGGTACTTACCCAAAGCTTACATTGTCCAATTATACTGGGCTGCTTTATATCAGGGAAATCGAAGGCAATGGTGACATTGACATATTTGGGGATCTGTCCTGGGGACATGGTTCTCACAAACATCAGGGGCCCGCTGAATACAAGAAGATTAGAGCCATCTTTTCAGCCAGAAGAACGCAAAAGGAAAATCTGAACCTTAAGGCAGAAGATAAAGGGACAAAAGAAAGAAAATGAGGCAGAGACCAAATAAGCACTAGATAGTGGTCTATACTAAACTTCTAAGAAAAAAGAACTTGATGTAAAAAGTAAACTCACTTCTGTAGTCTGGTTGCAGTCATTCTTGTTTAACTTAACAAAATAGTAAATTGAAATTTGTAGCTCTGTTTCCAGTGATAGGTTATTTTATAATTAAACTTGTTTAAAGTTCCAGTGTCAGAATTCTAATTAGATAGTTTTTGAAGGACAATAATTGAATTTAGATGGATCCTCTTGACCTTATTTCATGGCTGTGTCTGATTAGTTGTGCTAGTTACCATGTCACTATCACAAAGCAGATAAGCTTGGAAAATGTACATGACTAGGGCCTATCACAGAATAGGTAAGTGACCATTTTTTACACCAAAATATATGGATTAAAAGGAAAACAAATCAAAGGTAAAAAAATAGATGGACAAAAATGTGTGAGACTATGTTCTCTAGTGATAGGAAAAGGCATTCTAAGCATAAATATAAAGGTAAGCTGCTAGGAAGAAAAGTTCAAATAAATTTGATCACCTAAAAGTGTAGAACTACTTTATATGATAGAAAATAGTGTAAATGACATCCTGAGATAAGATACTTGCAATATATCAGTTATCTACAAAGTCAGTAAACTTAATATGGGGGATATTTTTAAATCACAAAAAAGCATATACCCCATACAAAAATTCTCAATCACTATATAAGTTGGTCACAGGGATAATAGTACAGCATGGAGAATATAGCTAATGATTCTATAACATCTTTCTATGTTGACAGATAGTAACTGTACTAGTTGGGGTGAGGATTTAATAATGTGGGTAACTGGTAAACTATTGTGCTGTATACTTGAAACTAATGTAAGATTGTGTATCAATTATACTTCAATAAAAAAATTAAAATAAATATACAAATTCAATAATAATTGCGAAAAAGGCATATATCCCCTTAAAGCCAGAGGTTGTGGAGGATAAGTGAAAGGCATGAAGAAAAAACACAAAAAAGCAAAAATAAATTTTTTTTCAAATTAATTAAAGAATTGCTAATAAAAACAAGTGTGTGAGATCATTACTGTCTATCAAATAAATCAAAAATCAATGTTAGTACTAACTGCTGATTAAAGTGTGGTGAGACCAATGCACATATGCACCAACTTAAAGTAGTATAAAGTAGTTTTTGGAAATCAGTTTAGTGATATTTACATTTTTAAGCCCAATAACCCAAAATCTAGGAAGTATACATATGGAAATAATCAGAAATGCATGTAAATATTGATAAAAAAGCATTGCACAAGTGGAGAAGGACAAGTACCAAATGATTTCACTCATATGTAGAGTATAAGAACAAAGGAAAACTGAAGGGAAAAAACAGCAGCAGAATCATAGAACCCAAGAATGGACTAATAGTTACCAAAGGGAAAGGGACTGAGGAGGATGGGTGGGAAGGGAGGGATAAGGGCGGGGAAAAAGAAAGAGGGCATTACGATTAGCAAGGATAGTGCGTGGGGGGGCACGGGGAGGGCTGTGCAACACAGAGAAGACAAGTAGTGATTTTACAGCGTCTTATTACACAGATGGACAGTGATTGTGAAGGGGTATGTGGGGGGGACTTGGTGAAGGGGGGGAACCTAGTAAACATAATGTTCTTTCTGTAATTGTAGATTAATCATACCAAAAGAAAAAAAAGAAAAAAAAAAGCATTGCAGTAAAAAACTAATATCAACAGAAATTTTAATAATAGGGAAGGAGTTAAATAATGATGCATTCAAATGAGAAATTTTAAGCAACATTAAAAACTAATTTTAAAGACTATATGAAAAAAAGTTCTTGTAATTAAATGTGAAAACAATAAAATCTGTATTATCTGTTGCCATTTTATTTTTTACATATGCAAACACATATATATATATAAAATGTCTGTGTTTATATATACAGATTCTAAAATAAAACATGCAGGAAATATAAATAATGATGCCAACAATAGCAGATTCATAGAATAGATCAGTCCCTGCATTATCAGGGGGAGAACTGCCTGTTGATTAGGAAAATCCACCTGGCTGGGGAGAGGCAAGGAATGCGCTTAGTGTACAAAATTTAAGGAGGCACTTGTGTATCAACTTTCTGTCTAATTTTCTAATTTAATAATATACCCACATATAGATATAACTGTTATAGTAAAAAAGTAAAAGGAAATATTATTAGGAAAACTTTTTATTTTTATCTTTAATAGGGACACAAGAAATCATTTTAATTCACATTCTATTTTCTCTCTCTCTTCAAAGTCTTCACACTTGTAATTTTTATTTTTTAAATGCGTTTATAAATATTAGGTATTCCATTTAATATATGTGGAATGTGACTAATCTTCCAGGTCAGTGTTGTCAATGTTCTCATTGAATAATAAGACTTTAAAAAAAATTTTTCTAAATTTTATTCTGTTATCATTAATCTACAATTACATGAAAAACATTATGCTTACTAGGCTCTCCCCTACCCCAAGTCATGCCCACAAACCCCATTACAGTCACTGTCCATCAGTATAGTAAGATGTTGTAGAATCACTACTTGTCTTCTCTGTGTTGCAAAGCCCTCCCCTTTACCCCATCCCCCACATTATACATGCTAATCATAATGCCCCCTTTCTTCTTCCCTGCCCTTATCCCTCCCTACCCTCCCATTCTCCCCAGTCTCTTTCCCTTTGGTAACTGTTATTCCATTCTTGGGTTCTGTGATTCTGCTGCTGTTTTGTTCCTTCAGTTTTTCTTTTGTTCTTATACTCCACAGATGCGTGATATCATTTGGTATTTGTCTTTCTCTGCTTGGCTTATTTCACTGAGCATAATACCCTCTAATTCCATCCATGTTGTTGCAAATGCTAGGATTTGTTTTCTTCTTATGGCTGAATAATATGCCATTGTGTATATGTACCACATCTTC